>NC_027752.1:4724996-4732985 GCF_000695525.1 Brassica oleracea var. oleracea
AAACCATTTTATTTATAATATTAATGACCCCTAATAAAGATTGAAATAGTTTAAAGAAATATATTAATTGTGTATTGTCATAAATTGATTTGCATATAATATCATTTTAACTTGCGCAAGTAATGTAATAAATATGATAACAACCGGCGCAAGCAATTGATTCGAATAATAAGGAAAGTTATTAATATGCAAATTAGTTTACAATCTTGAGCAAGTTATCTACTCATATGGGCTTAATATCTATCGACAATATATTTGGACTTTCTAAATAGGCTTTTCAATTTTTTTCTCATAATTAAGAAGACCAAAATTGAAAATCTTAAAACCAACAGACCGGATACCGACTGACTAAATTAGTTATTTGAACCTCTTAATCGTTCTGCAATTAGCGATGCAACAGACTATTGGAATTAGTAATGTAAAGCTCTAAATCGTGCGAATGAAACAAAAAAACAAAATTTAAAATCGAAAGAGAGGACTCTCCAAATGCTTGTTGAGTTATAAAGGAGAAGGTAATCTTACAGTCCTTCTTCAGAGAATGAAGTCGAATGCAAGTTTGTTGTCAATATCTGCCTCTTCTTGTTCCATCAGTAGAAAGTGAGTGAATTACATCTCTGGTCGTGGCAATGGTCTTGTTTAAGAGAAGCAAGACCTCAACAGCAAGAATGTTAATCAATCAATTAGATACGTAGATTCAAAATGTAAAAGTTTTTTTCCCCTCATATCTTAAAAGTCGAATCCAATCAGAAAACAAAAAAAACTTTAAATTTCGAGAGCCAGGACAAACTTCACCTCGTCTGGTTGTCGTTGCTGTTCGCGATGGATAGGATTGAGTCTTTAGAATATGGAGAACCAAACTCATCTGGTCGAACTGTCTTCATCGGTTTGATACCATCTCCCCCCTTCAATTGACACGCGATTGGAAAAAAAAAAGAAAAAATTTCAGGAAAACGACGGCGTTTTCAATGACGCGGAAGAGAGTGAAAAAAATAAATCAAAAAGAAAAATTCTAAAAAATCAGCCAATAGAATTATAACGTTTTTCCTGAGAAGCTTTATATTAATGACACCTCAGCAGAAATCACTAAAGTGACTTCTCTTTTAATGTATTGGGGGATTAACAACAAAACATGACATTAAACTGCAAAAACAAAATTGTAGCAATACAACGAAATTGAGAAAGAAGCTTGGGTGCAAGTCCCGTGACTCTATAATACAATAATAACTAATATTTTTTTCACCTACAATTTGTTAGATAGTAACTATTGGAAGAGGCATAGCACTAAGACTGATTATTTTCAAACTTATATAAGAACTCTGAAATGTGAAATACTGAACAAATTTTTGTTTTGAACTTGCTAATACATATACACCTACTTTGTATAAAAACTACAGAAGTCTCAAGTTTTGATTTCTGTCAGTGGCTCACTGCGTTACCATAGTAAACCGGGCTGTGTTTGACAATTTATTCTGACACTAGCATTTGATTTGATACTTTGACGTAAAAGATGAAATAATTGTTTTTTTTTTAAATTCCATCTCGTTAGGTAGTATTTTGA
The DNA here is from genome assembly GCF_000695525.1 of Brassica oleracea var. oleracea. Taxonomy (NCBI): domain Eukaryota; kingdom Viridiplantae; phylum Streptophyta; class Magnoliopsida; order Brassicales; family Brassicaceae; genus Brassica; species Brassica oleracea. The sequence continues at coordinate 4,726,555 of NC_027752.1, forward strand.
TTCTATTGAATTTGAAGAGTAAATGATAGTTTTAAATCCATATTTTTCATTAAGAATTGATTTAAAAGATTTTTATAAATGATATATCCAACAAGAGGGGATTTGTAAAACTTTTTATAAATACCTTGTCCAATAAGGAAAAATTTGGCAAAAACCTAAAATTTATGAAATCCCCATCGCAATGTTTTTTTGTTGTGTTTCTAATTCAAAATTCGGTGGAAAAGTTTTTTTACAGTGTAGGCTGATTCCGGATTAGAGAATAATAGATTAACTAAGGCCTAAAATCTTAAAATCTTCTTTCTAGTTAAAATAAAATAAAATTACAACATGCATGTAAGTTGATTTTAATTTGGATTAAGTTTAGCTATTATGGGCTGAACATAATCTCGGCCCAAATACAAGTCCACGAGCCTATGATAGATCTTACGAGACAATACGATGCCGTTTTCAGGTCTTCTTATCTCCTTCAACCTATCCATCGTCAAAAGTGTTGTCTGAGCGTAACAGTCTCTCTTGCTGTCTGCAATTCGCAATGGCTTCCTTCACAACATCTTCTTCTTCTTCGTCGTCCTTGCTTCTCCCCAAAACGGTACTTCCCGTAAGCCACCCGAGACGCTCTCATACACTCTCCTCCGGTATCTTCCTTACCGGAAAATGGAATCCTATGCTCCGGAGCATCTCCTCCACCGCCGGGTCTCGCCCTCGGGTTGTAATTGTCAAGGCTGCGACGGTGGACTCGGATTACTCGTCGAGGAGGAGCAGCAGCAACGAGCAGAGGGAGACGATAATGCTTCCAGGATGCGACTACAACCACTGGCTGATTGTGATGGAGTTCCCCAAGGATCCAGCGCCAACGAGGGAGCAGATGATTGATACTTATCTCAACACTCTCGCTACTGTTCTTGGAAGGTTCGTTTTCTCTCTTCTCAGTAGTTCTCTTAAAAAACGTAAAGGCGTAAAAAGCTTTATTGTTTGCTTTGAAGTTGATTTTGTTCTTAGAGAGTTTGAAAGTCTTTAGTTCGTTTATTATGAATGAATATATATGAGTGTAAAGTTTCAGTCTTGATTATATATTAATCACTTTAGTTGTGCAAAAAGACTGAGCATCTGATGTAAAGCTTGTGAGCAAGTTCTCAGCAAAGAGATTCATGTTTTTGAACAACCACTACGCTATTGTTCAAGTAACAATGTAGAGTATTAGGCGGTCTACGCATATTATAAAAGCTAAACGTTCTTCTTGAGGATTTGACAGCTAAAACACTTCTTCATATGTATACTTGGAGCACCCAAACTGGCACTAAGTAGCGTAATTATGAATGCAAATATGAGGAAGAACAGAAGCATCTGTTTTCACATGTTTTCTTCCTAGGCTATGTGTATGATTGAATTGAACAGTTTAAGCAAGTAATGTTTTGTAAAAAGGTGTTTGTGCTAATAAATAGCATTAGATTGGGACTCTTCAGTATATAGATTTGCTGTTTTTTAGAGAACTTAAATCATATATATATATATACACATTATCGTCCTGCTTCTGTTACCAATTAGTGTACTTGCTGTTAACTTCCAGCGTAACCAATTCCTTGTGTGTGCTTTTATTGAGTGTACTACTTGTGTCTATTTGCACAGCATGGAAGAGGCAAAGAAGAATATGTATGCATTCAGTACCACCACGTATACTGGTTTCCAATGCACCATCGACGAAGAAACATCTGAGAAGTTCAAGGGTGAGTTTTACTAGATTATGAAAAGCTTTAATTTTCTTACTAAAAGTGTATTCTTGCAATCGTCCATAACCTTCAAGATATTGACTTCTCAGTCTTTCAATATTCACAGGTTTGCCTGGAGTTCTCTGGGTTTTGCCTGACTCCTACATAGATGTCAAGAACAAGGACTATGGAGGTAACCCTGTCTAAGCCTGTTAACTGATTTACAATATGTCTTAGGATAGATCTCTCACTCACTCACTCACTTGTATCCCTGTTTTAGGCGACAAGTACATCAATGGAGAGATTATACCCTGCACTTACCCAACCTACCAACCAAAGCAGCGCAATAACTCCAAGTATCAAAGTAAGAGGTACGAGAGAAAAAGAGACGGTCCACCTCCTCCCGAGCAGCAAAGGAAACCAAGACAAGCACCACCACCCGCTTCTGGTTCCTCTTGAACGTCAAAGCCCTTTGTACCGGAGTGTGTTAGATTTTGATTGATTGGTTAGTCCCTAGCTTATTCAAACCGGATGTAAAATCTTCTAGTATCAGTGATGGTGTCATCATCGTTTGGAACCATATAAGACAGGCCTTTTGGTTTTGGTCACTATTCTGTCCGGTTAACTTGTAGCTATTCAAATCATATTTGTTTGGTAGGAATCTCTATCCACCACTAGTTTTTCTTCACACACATTATTCTAATACTAAATTCCAGACAGGACAAGAAAATTGCGTCACAGTCTACATCATTCGTCCCCACCTTATCAACACATCACATGGAATAATACACTACTTGGACTTTAAAACCAAACGTTTCAGATCTCTCTTAAATCACTGCTCCACCGACCAACAGCGGAGCAAGAGAGACTTTCAATATCATCCTTGAAGCTCTCTGAGGATCAAATCCCAAGATGGCTAATTACTATGAGCATTACCAGATCCCATACGACTTCAACCAGGTTCACAATAATCTCTATGATCATAACTATTATGATAACAATCAGCATCAGCAGTTTGGTTTCAATCCAACGAGTTATAGTAGTGCTTATGATACAATGAGTTATAATAGTGCTTATAATGATAACTGGAATGGATCTTACTCTGAGTATGAGACAACCTCTGCACCTGTTGCTTACTCTGTCTACACCATGTCTGAGCCTAAGCACTTGTTCTACGATCCGAATGTCTACACGACCTACGAGTCTCCTCCTCAGTTTAGCATCTATCGCTCTGTTCAAGGCTTCAACGAGCCTGAATTCGAAGAGTATGATCCGACGCCGTATGGTGGTGGCTACGATATCGCTGCAACCTACGGGAAACCTCTTCCTCCATCGGTGAAAATCTGTTACCCTTCTTCAACATCTGCTCAGGGAAATCCTCCTTCTCCTCCAGAGGTTATAGCTCCTGTTCCTCTAGGAATATATGATGGTGGTGGTGAAAAGAAAGTTGTTAAGAAACGTGTAACGTTCTCTGAGCCGTTAGAGGAAGCTAGACCATTGGAAACCACTAAACAAGATGATCATCAAGAAGAAGAAGAGGGAGCTGAGGATGAATCAGAAGAAGATGAAGAAGATGATCACAGTTCAAGCTATGGAACTACTACTAAACCTGAAAGTGTAGATACAGGAGAAGTGAAAGCTGTGTATGTTCATCAGGAAGAAGAGGAAAAAGATGATAGTTTAAGCTATGGAACTAGTAAACCTGATACTGAAGATAAAGGAGAAGTGAAAGCTGTGTATGTTCCGTCAGGTTACGGCTTAGAAGCGACGGATATGTGCGAGTTGATATTCGGAGGCTACTTTCCTTGTGTCTTACGTAACAAAAGACTCCAGGAGGATCAAAAACGTGCGGCTGAAGTTTCTTGCTGGGAGAGCACAGATTCTGATCCGTGGAAGACGACTTCAGACTACCTTTTCGGGGATTCGTATCCGTATGGTTATGAGAATAGGCTCGAGAGAAGTCAGTTCGAGATATCATCTTATGGTTACCAGAGGTATTAACCGGGAGCTATAGCTTCAGAAGAACACCATTTTTTATATGATTAATGAAGCTGATGTATTAGCAATTTAGCATGTAAGTTATATGCTTACATGCTCTTTCTTTTCATGGTTGGTCCAACGTTCTTATGAAAAGATATTCAAGGTTGATCAATAAATAAATGTTACAACAAAGCATGGTGTGTAGTTAGTAGTTGCTAGTTAGACATGTCAATTTGGTATATAGATCATGGGCTATGTTGTTATCTTGAAATAATATTTTGTTTATATAAAAATATGATATGAAACAATATATAATCTATACTATTATTTGCGAAGTAAATTTTCGTATTCGAACTCTCCCGTTAAAAGTTAGAACGGTTAATATATATATTACCCTTAATGAATAGTTATAATTATATAAATACTTATTTTAATAATTAACCTTAACAAAAATAATTTAACTATGTATAATTGATTACACTTTATTTTGATAGGGGTATTTGGTGGGCAACTTGATAATTACACGTTACACTAAATAAGACGAAGACTTCTAATAATTCAAAACAGTAAAATAAACCTGTATAATTAAATTTACAAAACAATAAGATAAATAAGTGTTTATATTTATCAAGTAACTAAGGAAATATTATCCTTATCTCAACTCACTTCTGTTTATCAGTTTTTACGAAGTTATCCTAAAATTTTAGTTTTAAATTTATTTGTTTTTCTTTGTATTTATTTTGGTTTTGTGTTTTCAATTTGTTTTTGATAGTTTCATGCATGTTGCTGGTTTGAAGAGGTAAAAATAACTGAAAAAAAAGTTTATCTTTGTAATCTACTTCATTGCGTGAGATAAAAATAACTGAAAGAAAAGAAAGGTAAAAATAACTGAAAGAAAAGAAAGTTTATCTTTTTAACCTACTTCATTGCGTGAGATGATTGATAGGTGATTTTTCACAGTTTTTTAGATTCTATTGATGTTCAAGAAGATGAAAATTTGACCCCAAAAAAGCTAACGAAAATTGTGACTAAAAATATAAAAATAATTTAGCATGATATAGTTTTTTAATTTATAGTTCATATATTAATATGTATTTGTAAAATGATCATGTACGCATATACGGGCCAAACACCTAATTTGTTGGTCATTGTGGTGTAATAATGTGTACTAGGTTACCCAATATAAATAACAAATTCTCATATATCTGTCTTTTTATACAATAACGTGAAATGATAAAAAAAAATATTAAATGAGAATCAGTATTTTAATTTCATATAACAACTGAAAGAAAAAAACTTAAATTTCTACCGTTTAGCAACTTCAAAGTCAAAGTCAGATATTTTTTCTTTTATGATATTTAATATTTCATAGAGATTTAACCAAGAAAAGAGTGTTAACCATTTTTTTCATCATCAAGATGCATACTCAATCAACATTTTTCAAATCACCTAGTAACTATGTGTGTCTATATAAACAACGAAGGATAGTTATTTCCGAGTACTATGCACTAAACTGTTTGGTTTTGTATTCTCCATTCGGGGTACATGTATGAACTCTGAGTGATTGAAACTCTCTTTCACGAGTTGAATATCTTCCAAATAAGTTGCAAAAGCAGGCCATTATAATGGTTCTGAAACAATCGTCACCAACTGAAAACAATATGTTGCAAACGTCACATGTAAATATCGTAAATTCCTCATGCATACTTTCTATTTCCCAGAGGAGGGCAAGTGCAGAATGAAAGTGTGACATGCCGGCTCTCGTGTTCCTTGCCTCCGTTAGCCTATCAAAGCTTTCCAAAGTACTGTACCATTTTTACCCCGAGAAATTATCCTGACCTTTCCATGATCCATCTGTAAAACACCATCGTCCTCGTATTTGAGGTATTGTTGACAAATCACCTCCCTAGATTGGACGACCCTTTGTGCTAGTATGTTGGTGCCTCATACCGAAGTGTTGATTCAGTTTCTGCCAAATTGGATATTGTTTCTAGGATCGATATCTATGTTTCTAAAACCATATTGTTCTACATTTTCAAATGTACAATAGGATCCATGCATACTGATGATTATCCATGTGTGGTTTAAAACCCTCCAAAACAAATGATCTATATTTGCAAAAATTGATTGATAATGGAAAATAAGTGGATTCGATGAGATTTGTGAGAGAGTCCATACTTAGACAGCTGGAAGAGATTAAAAAATACATAATTTATTGACTTAAACAGGCTGTAAGGGAAAAAGTGCCAACTGATTTCAGATCAAAACCCATTTCTCACGGCCTTGGTGTTTTTTTTTCTTTTAAGTTGGGTCAAACATTTATTTATTCTGCTATCAAGTCATTTCTATTTGTCCTTTCTCAAAAAGTCATTTCCATTTGTCACATTTTTCAATTTTTTGCAGAAAGCTTCTAGTGGTTTACTTATATTTTTCTTCCCTTTCCACTACAAAAAAAGGGGATATTGTTACGAATGAGACTAAATTTTTTGGTCACATATTTTTGACTAAATAGATACTAATTTGTGACTAATATTATATGTCAAGAAAAAGTAGGTAATTGGTAACAATATTGTGACCGGTTTTATCGTAGCCAACTTTTGTCACATTTAGTGACATAAAAATGACGAAAATAAACGAGACAAAATATGTGACGTAATTGTGACTATATTTATTGTTATCATAGTGACTGATATATGACGAAATCATACGTCTTCATTTATGACGATAGAGCAACTAAATGTTCGT
>NC_027752.1:4733273-4826292 GCF_000695525.1 Brassica oleracea var. oleracea
TCATTAATTGTCATATATATATTAGTCATTTATTGTAATTCCGTAGGTTTTATTTAAGGAAAGAAAATATCATATCATATCATTATATCATATAGTTTGACCAACTTATGTATCTAACAACATATAAAAATCGAATGTGAACCTACTTATTTTTCAATTGAATGTAATTGACTACCTAATTGAGTGTCACCTATGCATTAGGGCCTATTTTAATTAATATAAAATTGAGGTTACATCTTTTCAAATGTTTCTCAATTAATATATAGGGGATTTGTAAAATGATCATGCCTGCATATGCGGGTCAAACACCTAGTTAAATATTAATCAAGCAAACACATTTGTATAAAAGTATATTCTAATGAAATATTTTTTATCCTATTTAAATAATTTTACATTTGATTTAAAATTCTTAAAACCTTTAATAATAATTTATTATGTTAGTTTTTAAATTAAAATATATAAATGAATAAATATTCATGAGAACATTATGCCCTCGGCAAACACCTAGTTTGGTATCATGGGGTATCGCGGTTCGACCATTGGTCATAATTCTAAAATTTTCAATTTCCCCTACGCAGCTTCAAAACCGAATAAATTAAAGACCGTCGATAACCAAGACCGAATCAAACCGGACCCAACCAGATATCACCCCAAACGACGTCGTTTGGAGAATCGTCTCAAAACCCAGTCATCGTCAAGCCCTTTTGTGTACTTCCTTCACCTATTAAAAAGGAAAGCGTGAACTGAAGCAGTAAACCCTAAAACTCCCAAGCTGAGAAAAAAAGAGAGAGAGAGAGAGAGAGAGAGACCAAGTTTTGGAGGTTTCAGTGCGTAACTCAAGAATCAAGATGATCATCCCTGTCCGCTGCTTTACCTGTGGAAAGGTTTTTCTTTTTTAAACTTTACTCTACATTCGACAAACAAGACATCTCTGTTCTCTCTTAGCTGATATGAATGTTTCTCTGTCGATTAGATAAACTCGTTTCGAGGGATAAAGTTTTGACCTTTACTAAGATTTGATATTTGTGTAGGTGATTGGAAACAAGTGGGATGCCTATCTTGATCTTCTCCAGCTCGACTACACTGAAGGGTAAGATGATTCTTCTTCTTCTTCTTGATTTATTTTTTTATTCATACTTTGTGGTGAAAGGAGACTACTTTATTTTGAATTTTGAGAGATATTAGTTCAGATGAGGGAGCATAATGAGGCACAAGTATGAGATTAGTTAACAGCAGAAACGAAACCAATCATAGAGTTTTGTTGTTCAAGGATTTAGCTTTTCAATTAATCTTCTGTTTATCTAGTTTTGATATTTAGTAGTTTGTAGATTTTTGTTGCATCCATCCATTGTTAAAGAGTCGAAAGTAAAATTTGGTTTGCTTTTGATTATGTTCTGTTCTTCACATGTTATTGGAAGAGACTATTTATGCATATCTTGTTTATGTCATTAGTGAACACTTTATTTCGTTGTAGCCTCTTCTTGTTTGTTTGTTTGTTTGTTGCTCAATGAATAAAAAAAGGTTACAATGTGCTTTTTGCAGGGACGCACTTGATGCGCTCAACTTAGTTAGGTACTGCTGTAGGCGTATGCTCATGACTCATGTTGATCTGATTGAGAAGCTTCTCAACTACAACAGTACTGTCTTCTTACTCTTTATGCTTTTCTTTTGAGCTTTTTTTTTTTTTGTCATTATGGATTTATACTGACATCACTATTTATTTCATTGCAGCTCTGGAAAAATCAGACAACTCTTAAGAAAAGAGTAAGTAGGAAGATGCAAATCGTCAGAGGCCTATATTCTAAAAAAACATGTATGAAACTCTCTGTGTTTGGTTTAGAAACTTCAATCAATCCGAGTCATATGTTGGTTTTAGACCGACGTTACCATTTTGTCATATGTATGTCAATGCCTCTACTACTTGTTATTAATTTTTCTGAGCTGAAAGATCTGCTATCGTTCTAAGGAATTCATCTTTTCATTAGTTCTCATGCATTCATGGTTTTTTTTTTTTAACTTTCTCCTGAGGTCTTAGTATCCTTGTGAATTGGAATTTAGAGAAACAAAATTGATAGGATTTACGAGCTCAAAGCAATGAGAAGGAGGTGAAAAATGATACTCTTCAAGATCAAATATGCGACGACTACAAATATTTAAACAAAGAAAATGGTGAACATCAATAACAATAATAGATCTTCAATAAAGACACTTCATCCTCATAGTGTTTTTCATTGGAGTAGAATTACAACGCTGGCTGTCCTCTTACCTCGATATTCAATCGAATCAGTTTAAAGCCTTTAGCTCCTCCACCCTAGAGGCACCACCGGCCACATGGCAAAAGCCAGAGAGTCTTGGGCTACAAGGGGCAGAGCTTTTGAGCAGCATAAGAAAATTATAGAAGTCAGGGAGGAAAGAACCCATAGAGACCGTGGTTATCGCGGTTTCCTTCCGGAAAATTTGAAGCACGGAGGAACAGAGTTTTGACCCTGCCGTACTTCCGTTACTCCGGGAGAAATCCATGATATCCACGGTCTTTGTGGGTTCCCTCCTCGCTGGCCAAAGCCATTGCTTTGCTTCCTGAAGCTCGGCTGAATATATATATATATATACTAAACTAACGAATACCTCATGAGGTTGCTTTCTTTTTGTAGACATTAAGATTTACGTTTCTTTGAAAGATAACGATACGTTTTAAGATGCATTCAAATGGAGATTTGAACATTTATGATTTGATCTTTGATTATGAAATGAACATTTATCGTGGAAATAAAGATTTACGTTTGTTTGAAAAGATAACGTACTCTATTTTGTAGACAAACGCACAGAGTTTTTTTTATTATGCTCGCATACACTACACAATGGTCCGATCTCGTACACTGCAGTGTTGTGTTCATGTAAAAAGATTTCAAATATTTTTACTAGTGGTTAGAAAAAATGTATAACCAAAGAAGAAATAACACAAATGTAGCCTTATGTAATCCGACCCCATTCATAAGGGAAACCATAGCACATTCAAATCTCCCATAACATTCCCACAAAACCTCATGTGATGTGTTCGAGAACTTAAAGACCCAATTAGTCGGAACTAAAACCACTCCGAATAAAGAACAAACGAACAATGTCTCAGTAGCCATTGATATGCTTTGGTTTCGTTGTTGTCGATCCTACCAACCGAGAGAATGGTTGCTGCGTTTGGTTGTTGCGGCTCATGTTAAAACTGCTGCTTCCTGTTCCGGATTTAGTGTCAGAGTAGGCTTGAGCTAGCTCAAGAGGAGAGGCTGCTTTCCCGGGACGGTGTCCTGTTCCGTCTGGTGACTCCGGTTTCTGTGGAACGGGTTTTCGCCATGTCTCTGGTGATGGATCCCTTGTCTTCTCCTGAGCTTGCGGTTGCTGTCTTGGGTTCTTCACATCATTATCACGCCAGTTTCGCCTCTGGGTTTCGGATCTGGCAACGTCGCTTACACTTCTCACGTCCTTTTGGTCGAATTTCCTCGTTCTCAGCTCACGAGGAGAACTCACTGGTCTTTGGACTGCGTGCTCTGGAACCGGAACTCTTTCGATGGGATTGAGGACCGTCCTTTTGAACAAAAAACATAATCAAAAAGTAAGTGTTGAATCCCAGAAAGTCTACACAGAGTGCAAGAGGCTAAAAGAAACCGGTTCTACCTTTCTAACTGTTGCTCCAATTTCTGATGCTCGGTCTCATCAATGCCTCGCTCCTTCAACACCTAATACCCAAATAGAGAGGCTAAGATCAAGTTGCAAAACTAGATGACTTTACATATCCAAGAAAATCGATTGATGACGAACAAACGGGTGACTTAACAAGAGAATATTAACGAGATGAAACAAAGTGCACTCACCAGCTCTCGTGGTCTGGCACCGCCAAAAACTGCGTTTCTGCACCGGGAACCAGAAAAAAATAAGCATGTTTGACACACAAGTATATAGTTATCACCAAGAAGGCAGTCTAGTTAATAATTTAGAGAAAGAATGTCAGAAAAAGAAAGCTAGCGCAAATAACTACGAATTGAATCCAATGCTACCATATTCTACTATCTTGGACGTCTGACGACGATAGTTTGACACAAAGCCAATTTAAGCATTTCTTCCAATTTGAATAAATATCAAAACAGGTAACGACTCAGAGCCTAATCATTTCAGTATTTGCCATAAGCCAGTAAAAATTTTGAGAAATCAAGCCAATTTTTTGTATCACACTACCAATGTCCACAATCTCCAAATGATTGATTATAACTGAGTTGAGACTATAAATATATAAGTACCACCATAACCAGATTAAATTTTGAACATCCTTACCTCTCCTTGTCAGTCTTAACTTCTGGTTTCTCAAGCAACTGTGCCACAGGCTTCAGATTCAACTTGGGGCGCTCAACCGGCTTGTTAGGAATCTCATCTGCAGACAACCCAGGTTTTGAAACGTTCATACTTTTCTGTGCCACATAACCAGTTTCACGTTGAATAAGATTTGAAACACCATTTTCCTGCAGATATAGAGTTGAGCCATCAGAACACATAGTTTACCAACAAAGAAAACCTATAAACCAAAAGAGATAGAACACATCAGAAACTTATATAACTAGTACCATTTTTCCATCATTCAAAGGTTTCTCAACGCTTTCAATAGGTTTTGTCCGAGGCAGTAGGTTCAGCTTAGGTCGTTCCACAGCTTCAGAAGGTGCAGTTGGTTGCACGAAATGACCAGCAGGCCTAACTTCAGAATAATTTGGATGAGGTACAGCTTTCACTTCCTTTGCGTCCAAATAAGCTGGCCCAGGGAGCTTCTCATACTCACGAGCGAACTTTCTCCCACCCTGGATCCCATCTTCAGCGACCAAGCCACGTTCTACATATGTTCCATGCGTCCCATCCCCTTGATTAAGCACATGGCTATTACCCTTGTAACCTCTGCTCTCCATCTCCGAATGCTTAACAACATCAAAACCCATCTGAGAAGGAACCAAAAGCTTAGTCTGCCACCTCCCTGAAGACACTTGCTCCAGCGCACTCGAATGAACCAAATTAGAAACAGGTGGCTGCGTATTCCAAGAAGACCGCCCCGCCTCATCATTAGCCACCACTACAGGGACCTCCTTCCTCGCAGCCCAAACATTAGTGTGAGTTCCTGAAACTGAGCTCTCACCATTTCCAGCCGCAGCTGACCAACCACCGTGCCTCCCAGTTAAACCCGGGTCAGCTTTCACCTCCAGGCGGCTGTTAGCAACCCGAAAAACATCATCACTAACCATCCTACGAGGAGCAGAGTGACCATCAAGAGGCTTCCGTTCATCCTCGCTGAAATTGCGTCCAATATTGGCCGTGTGAGGTAAGAACAGTGATTTATCATCGAAGTTTCTTAAAGTATGAGACGAGCTCGGCCTTGTCCTCTGATCCGGCCTACCTCCCCAAGGCGCCGCTCTATCAACAAAAGGTCGATCCGTAGCAATCTTCGGAACCCTAAAAATCAAGGAATAAAGTCAATAACTCAATAAAATCACAGACGATATTCATCCAATACAACTAATAGACCTAGAAAAAAAATCATGATTCGCGTAGATCTGATAGCTTCATGAATCAAGGATTCGATTGATCTATACCAAGCAAGAGGCGATCAGAAAAGAGTTATGACTTACACTCCAGGAGCGGAAGGGAGAGCGAGATCAGATGGAATCGAGCCGCCATGGAAGTCCTTGAGCGTCATGGTGCTACCAGCAGCTTTCTTCTTCGACATCTTTTTTTTTTTACTCTCTCGTTTTATGTATCGCTTGTTATTCTTATCTTCTCCGATTGAGATTTGAGTTTTTTTCGCCGCCGGAGAGACGGGAAGAAGAAGACGACGGAGACCACCCTCTCTCTCTCTCGCTCTCAAAAAAGGTTTCGTCTCGTTCAGCTTCAGATTCTTCTCAATCCTCCTCCTCCGGGATTTTATTAAATAGTATTGAAAACCTTTATTCCTCGATGACCGGAAAAATGTTTTTTTTTTATGCTAACTCCGAAATGACGAAAATATCCCTATTTGAATAAACTATTTACGTTGATTACGTGGCAGGCATCGGGCTCGGCACTTCTAGATTCTAGATTCGGTTAGATGATGCTAAACTCCAAACCGAAACAAACCAAGCGGAACCAAACTCCAAACCGAAGAAATAATTTATATCGTTACCATATAAGAACATTCAATACTTTTGAATGAAATCAAGAATTAATTCGCTTTATAAAGTAAACAAATCATTATAAAAGGTTTAAATTCTTAACAATTCAAAGTATATATAGAACGGCATTGTATTGCTGAAAGATCCCATGATCTAATGAGGTGATCATGGGATTTTTAGCGGAAGGTATGCCAAACATCTCTATGTCTCTTGGAGAAGATGACTTGAGTTTGAAATCTCTATGTTGATCCACTCTGCGTTGTGGTCCTAAGGACTTGATAGCCACAACAGCCACCTTCCTCAGGGGATGAGCAATACATGGCCATATGTTGCAACATGGGTTTGGCAATGAGGTAAAGTTGCAAGAAAATAAAATTATACAAGAAACAAAGAATTAAAATTTGATTATGAGGTGTTGTTTCGAGGCTTGAAGACTATAACAAAGCAAGGCAACAGAGCTTTAGTACTCAAAAGGTAAAGCTCTTCAAGTATAGCATTTGGTCCCACTTTCAACGCCAATGAATCAAACTCAGAAAAAACATTAGGATCTTCAAACTTCTTCATAGGTTTATGAACCCTCCCTGCGATCACTCTACACAGCACAACAGCTCTCAACGCACCTCTGCTTCTTCCTCGTTCCATTTCGATCCCCTCAAGAGCCGCAGAGCAAGCTGATGCTGTGAGAACTCCTTTAATCCCATCTTGTCTTGTTTTAGAAGCAAACCCATGTCTTAAAATCTTACAAACTCCACACTGATCCGAGAAACAGAGGTTTGAAGAGCCGCTGTTGCTGCTCAAACCGAGAGAGCAAGACAGAGTTGTACCGTGGAACCCAAGAAACTCGTTCCCATCAGCCACACAGCGAGAGTGTTTCTTCGAAAGCTTGGTCGCTCTTATTTTCACGAGCTCTCTGTAGTTTTCAAACTCCGCGACGACTCTCTGCAGGTTCTGGACTTTCAGAATAGCTGAAACGTTGCACCCTTTCGTTTTGCCAAGCTTGTCAGAATAGCCTCTGTTGCAGATCAACTCTACAGTCGTTCTCGAGAAGTCTCCTTCTAAAAGTCTAGTGACTACCAAAAACAAAAAAAAACAAATCAAATTCTCCTCAAGAAATTAATTAGAGAACTAATAAGAGTCTTACCAGAGTGATTAGTAAGATAATGAGTCTCAAAAGCGTAAAGATCTCTGACTCTCTGGCGACATATTCTACAAGAGAGAGCTCCAAAACCGCAGATGTCTGAGCCAATAACATCAAACCTCTCAGAAGAGTAACGACCTGAAAGCAAATCAGAAGAAGATGCTCCTCCACTGCCCTCAAACCTCATCGTGTTTATAAACTTGGAGCTCTCCAGAGACCGTGAGCAACGGAAGCTTGGATTCTGCATAGCTCCCTCATCTCCATAAGCGACAAACTCATTCCTCAGATTCGACATCGATCTTCTGCAACCAGATGGATTCTTCATCTCCTGGATTAGGTTATTCTCTGGATCACTTGGCTTCTGAGCATCGCAGCAGCTAAGAGACTTCTTGAGATAAAGCCAAACTCCACGCATGTTTGTTCAAGATCCGTCTTTAGATGTGAATTATATATAGTTTCTATGAAACTTGGCTTTTGTTCGGACACGTCTCTCTCAGTGTCTCTTCCGGCTTGACCATATCCGCACAAACTGTTTCCAAAACGAGATTGAAGACTTCCATAAGTATTAAGATTATCACATCACACCATAAAAGAACCACCAAGAAGAAAAAACGTTTCAGAAAATCAATAACACAGCTAAGGTTAACATTTATAGCTATTAAGTTTGGTCAAATCATCAGTTACAACCTGGAAAAAAATTATGATAATTTAGCATATGTGATTACAGAAAGAAAGATATGGTAATCATACTTTTTTCACTTCTCTTCACGTTCCAAACAGAGTATATAGCACATGCCGCTGCCTCTATTGATCTTTGACTTTTTTTTTTTTGAAGTGAAAAGTCAAACATGTGATCAACCTCTTATTCAATCTGAATGTTCATATCTTTATAATAAAAAGGTTTTATCTAATAATACACACTAGTTTACAAGAAAAGTATCCGAAGTAATATCATTATAAAGGAATGAAACTTTACTTGCTTGGTGAGACCAAAACCGAATCTCTCTGTTGTCTTGTAATGAGAGGGAGGCTTAGGAAAGTAATCTGATGCTGTTTGTTTACTTATTCTTTCCTCTTCCTTAAAACTTTCATGCTAACAATGGAAATAAATAGAGTGAATCAAGAATAAAAAATATGTGAATTATGAATAAGAAAGAGATGGAAAGCGAACTTGGCTTCTTGGTTTCTGTTCTGGTCATATGTGCAGACATTACAGCTGCAGTCCTCGGGATAGAAGCCGAGATTGCTCAGAGCAAGGTTTCGAATTTTTTATACCAATAGTACAAATGAATTTATTTTCATTTCTTGTGTTTGTTGATGTTTCTCCTTTGCAAAAACAGCAGCAGCAACATCATCATGCTCGTCAACAACATCCAAGACATACAGGATGTGGAAGAAGCCCAAGCTCTGGAGCTTTTTCTGAGGGAGTAGCTGCAATGGTGCTACTGTCTATCGTCCATGTCACAGCCAATGTGCTTGGTGGCTGCACGTACATTCGCTCTAAGCAAGATTTCACGAGAGCAACGGCCAACAAGATTCTCGCAGTAGCTCTCCTTGTTATCTCCTGGTAAATGCAAAAGATTTTAAAAACCCATTCAACACAAAGTTTGAATTTTCAAAAGACTTACTTGAGATTCTTTTGACATACCTTTGTGTCTTAGGATCTTCTTTGCTGTCAGCTACTCAACGCTGATGTTAGCAACATTGGCCAACTCGAGATCGAATAGATTCTGCAGCTTGCCTCATCGTTGGTTCTTTCTCGTTGGAGGCATATTTTGTCTAGGACATGGACTCGTGACTTCAGGATATTATGTTTCAGCCATTGCTGCTAAGAAAGAAGACAAAGAGAATGTGCAGCCAGCAAATACAAGCCGCCCATAACACGACTATGTTTCTTGATTGTATCAGATTAACAACATAAAATTTAAACAGTTAGTTAAAAACTTGAATCTTTGATATTAATAAATCCGCAAATATTCCACAATGAACTCTTAAAGAATCAATAGAAAGGACAAAACACAAAAAGGCCAGAGTTCAATGCAAAAGAGACAGAACAAAAAACATATATGTCTTAAGGGTTTGGTGGAAATGATTCAGCCATCTTTGTAATCACCTCATGAATGAAACCACTCTTCTTGGAATAAAACTCAAGCTCCCTAAGCTGCAACGTTTTCCACTCCTCCTCGAATCTCTTCTTATCCTCCAAGGCAAGCCTACTCCAACCTTGCTGAGCAGAAAGATCATCCACACCAAAACGCGCTAGTGCCTTAACAAGAACAGACTTATCAAACGCATCCACTTCCACAACACTCGATGCTTCTCCTTTATTAGTCATCGCCTCTTCTTCACAGCTTTTACCATTGGGCGAAGAAGAAGAAGCTAGCTCTTGCTTCTCAGGCTCAACTTTCTTCGACGACGACTTACTACTCTTCTTCGACTTCCCATTAGCTGAATCCAAAGCCACCTTCTCGGGCTCGACTTTAGACTTACTGCTCTTCTTAGACTTCCCATTGGACTTGACAGCTGAATCCAAAGCCGCCGCATCAGCTCCCCAAACAAACTTAGACAAATCAAAGGCCTTGCGATCATGAGGTTTAGAAAATGTCAGCTCCTCTTTGCCAAGATTGTTCTCGTACTTAGTCTTCAAACCCCAAATCTTCTTTATGACTTGGGTTTTACTAACATCAAAGCTAATAGATTTCTTCACAGACAGATAAAACGCGTTTGTGTCATCATAAGGACTTGCCCCTGTATCGTTTCTGTAATCAATAAGACCTTGTAAAACAGCAATCTCATCTTCCTCACTCCAAACTCGCTGGAAATAGGTCTTCTTGGCCTCTTCTCCTGAACCACCACTCTTGACCTTCTTGGCTTCCTTCGAGGCTGCTGCTGCTGCTCCATCTGTCTCACTCAAAGAACGCTTCTTTGTTAAAGGTTTCACCTTTTTGGAATCATGATTCTTCACCACAGCTGAATCCTTCGTTCCTGCGATGGATTTATTAGCATCCGAGGATGATCCTGGGTTCTTCTTGACCCGAACGGTTTGAGAATCGGAATCGGTTTCTTCATCAGACCCAGATTCGGAATTGGAGACCTGCTGCTTCTCAGGAGCAGACTCTGGTTTGTTCGAGGATGGGTTTTTAGAGGACTCATCGTCGGTTTCGTCTTCCGAAGAAGAGTTTCCTGCGAGTGAAGTCGTTTTTACTTGGTCATCTTCGTCGCTTGATGATGCGCTCGGCGGATCTTCCAACGGATTGAAACGTTTCCCTGACATCAAAACTCTTTAGGGTTTTTGTCTTTGGGACTTAAAAAGAGGTTGAAAGTTGAAACTAAGGTTTCGGTTTCACCACCACTTCCTCACTTTATATACGATGATTTATTTTATTTTTTTCAATTTATAAAATGTTTTACAATTTTATATGCAAAATATTAAATTTAAATGGTGATTATACTGTAAAATAAAAATGTAATAGTATTTCTTAAAATTTGCATTTTTTTAGCATCTCCAATGGTAAACTTCATTTTTTTTCTTCAAAAAATGAAGAAGCATTTTCTCCAATGGTTCACTTCATTTTTTTTCAAAAAAGAATATTCCAAATATATTTTTTTCTTGTTTTTATCATTATTTATCAAAAACATCTTTTACTTTTGCTAGTTTACTAATTTTATCCAAATATTTTATTTTAACAATATTTCACCACAATTGCTAATTAATATTAAATAAACATTATCACACAATATAATTAGTACACATAGCATAAATAAATAACAAAAGAACACTACATTTCATAAGGAAGTATGAGATGTATATTTTTCTCACATGTGATCAATTAAATTGTTACGAAGAGTGAAATGAGCTTCTTGATCTTTAATTCTTCTAAATCGAGCCAAAAATTCTTGAAAACGAATATTATCATGCTCTTCGATATCAACCTCTATAACTAGAAATTCTCTACCAACTTCAATTGGAGCATCAAGATCACGCTCATCTTCAATTATCATGTTATGTAGAATTATACATGTAGTCATTATGTCATGTAGCACATCTTTTTTCCAAAAACGAGCTGGTCCTTTCACAATTGCAAAGTGTGATTGAAGAACTCCAAAGGCACGTTCCACATCTTTTCGACATGCTTCTTGTTGTGTAGCAAAATATTTCTTCTTTGAACCCACTGGCTCGTGATTTGAACTCCATACAAGATCCTAACGTTCGTGCATACATTCAATCTGAGCAAAATTGAATTTTAGTAGAAAGGAGTGAACAACAACAAGCTCAACAGCCTTCTCAAGCAACCACTTCATTTGGACAATATTTTAACAATCTTAGTGGAGCTGGAAATGATTTACCAGATTATTAAGTGTTAATTTATGATGTGCTAAGTTTTTTTTATATTTAGATTGATGTTTATCAAGTCTTTCAGTTTTTATATTATTTATGTAATTGTTATTCATCTAAATATTAGTAAAAAACATGTTTCTAGTATATTTAATATTTTTAATTGATTGAATAAAAATAATAATAAAAACTTTAAAAGTAAGTTGGTAGTATTAGTTCTTATAGTTTATTTAAGTAAAAACTAAGAACATATTAAAGTTGAGGGACCAATCTGTAATTAAAAAAGTTTATCTTCAAAAAATAAATACTGTCCAATTCTTCAAAAAAAAAAAAAAAATGAAACACCAATGAAGTAGAAAATGAAGCAAAAAGTGAAAAATGAAACACCATTGGATACCTAAACACATCTTATTATTGAACAAATAATCTTTTTATTTTCTGAGTCCATTAATGTGATTTAACATTTGCAAGATTTATTAGGATTTTTTTGACATCAAATGCACTATTATATTATTCAAAATACAATTGATTTCAATAACCATAAAAATAATTAATAGTTTTTATTTTATAGAATGTTGTAGTAGATTTTAAGTAAAAAAAGCTCACCATTGAATTACCGTTTTTGGTGTAACAAATAGAAAACTCATAAAAACTCGGTTTCAATTTCGCAAACCCATTCAATTCTGTCGAGAAGTTTGACCAATTTTTCAGACACTCACTATCGTTTTGTTTATCTTTATTGTTGGGATTTTCTTCTTTCTAAAACTAGCTATTTTAGATATTATTCTACATTTTCATCAAACTATAGTGCATTCGATGTCAAAAAAATCCTAATATGGGAAAATGAAACACAAAGGAATCAACTCACGTTTAAAAACAAGATAATTGTCACGGATTAAACTAATTAAAGATAATTTGATGATACAGAAAGCTAAGGATGACAATGCAACTTTTTATTAAAAAATGTGTAGATGAGTTATATATTCTTTGCTCCCACCATCATGTATCTAACTCAAATTGAATACCCCAAACCAGAATTGATATGCAAATTGCCAAACAAAATTAGTTTATTTTTTTGTCGGCAAAATCAATTATATTTAATGAATATATAGTGCTCATCAGTTGAAAAAATATTATAGTGCAAAGTTACGAGACATAGCCGACTAAATAATTAATTAAATAACAGATGATACAATCAATAAGAAATGAAATGAAGAAGAAGAAGAAAAAAAAACGTACAAAATTATTACAGCAACCATTTCAACTTAATGCTTAAGACGAAAGACCAAAAATTGAGCTTAAGCCCAAGGGCTAATGGAACACTCCCAAGGCATTTTAGGGAATCTCTCACGGTCCTTGCAATAATCGTATACGACAAGGTTACGTTGCACCCACGCATAGTCCATCTTCTGTGTCTTTGACAAGTGCCATGCGTCGTACTGGTCCCACCAGTTCTCCGTTGTGGTGGAGACGCAAGCAGGGAACGGATCCTTCCAACGGCAGCCTTCAACGGCGAAGTCCTTGTAGGAAGAGACGAATGGAGCTTTTTTCCAGTCGGTCTTCTCGAGACCGCCACGTGTCGCCCAGTCGTCGGCGTTCCAGATGCTGGAAAACAAGTACATCGGCTTCTGGTTCGGGAAGAAATCGTTGTTTGGTACCTTGTCGCTGTTCTTGTACACTCGAATCGGTACTCTATCCACGAAAAACCTGTGATTTGCATTGAGTTTAACCGGATTACATATTGTACCAGTCGATAAAATTAAGCGCTGATTAACCAATTCGATTCAATTTGATCTGGTTCGATTTTGTTAATGTAAGCTAGCTTTTTGATCAATTTCGGTTTTGAGATCAAGAGAGGACTTACACGAGCTGGTGGTTATTCCAGAGAATTGAGTAGGTGTGGTAGTCCTTGGTTGGGTCGAACCAGAGGGAATGTCGCATCTCGCGATTCCCGGTTCCGTTCTTAAACACATTGGTCTGAATGATGTACGGTTCTCCGGTTCGGTTCCCTAGAAATTCGAAATCTATCTCGTCTCTCTCCGGTCCGGCTCCATTCTCCGAACACATCTGCTCATAAATAAAAAAAGAGAATTAATTATACAAAATGAAATATATTATCCTTCCAAGATTGAAAATTAAAATAAAACAAGAGCTCACGTAGTAAGCGGTGACGACGCCGGCTGAGTCGCCGCCGACGAGCTTTAGCTTCATACTGAACCATCCGAATCTGTACATGTGCTTCGTCTGAAATCCACATCCTGTTTGAAGAAACTCAAATAAATGAATCCAGAGTTTAAGAAGACTGCGCGCAACACTAATCTTTAAACAGGAGATTCCTGGCTATTGGATCCGAACGTACCGGTATCGTTGTCTAAGGCGAGATTCCAGATCTGTCCATCCTCGGAAGTCGTGAAGTGGTTTTCAGACCACATTATATTGAAGTTTTCTTCGAACGACTGTGTCGGTACTGCTGAGGTTGAGGAAGACGCCATTAGAGCCGCCACGAAAAAGAACACAGCCGCCATGGAAGAACATCGCGTCTCCATTTTGTTGTCTCAGCTTCGAATTTTTCGAAGAGAGAGAGAGAAAGAGAGGGAGAACGTGAGTTCAGAGTTCCGTGAGTGAGAAGACGATGGAGCTTTATTGCTTTAATTTAAAGACCGAAAATTTACTGATCTGACCACTAATAATTCTTCTTAATTTTATACTAATATTTTTGGGGTAGGACTTTGGATACGGTTTGTGAAATATTATTCTATAACTTTGTTAATGAAGGTATAAATAAAAGATTAGTTAAAAAAAAAGAAGTTAATATTAAACGCAATGATTACTTACTGTAAAGTGGAAACAGTTTGACTTGATAACTCGGTTTAGATTCTTCATCACCGACCGGTTTACTCAGTAAGTTGACAAGTGAGATTAGTCAATATTTGATGAATGATTGAGCTGGGGTGTTCTGTGAAATTAACAAGAGAACATGGAGAATAATTGGACTGCCAGGCTGCCACCAAGTGGAAATGTTCATGTAAAAGCAAGAAGACAGAAACTTTATTTAATTCTTTGGTCTTTTTTTGTTTGTTTGTCAACTATATTTCATGAAAATTGAATCAATGCGCAAAGTTAACCATGTCTTTTCAAATCTGATTGTATATTTTCCTGAAAACCATGTTCGTTACAGAAATTAACCGGATAAACACGAACAATACGTAGTATTTAACTAAATAATAGTAAACGTATGTGATAATCCTAAATATGCTTCGGACCATAATATTCTGTTCAACAAAAGAGTTTGCCTCCAATTATCTCATCTCTTGATATAGCCCTAGACAAAGCACGTGAAACAAGCACGTTACGAAAAAAAGAAATCGGATAAATAATACACCTCGATTTACTACTTTATTAGGCTGTCAAAGATTAGTATATTGGACTGTCTCTCCCACTATCCGGTTTATATTCTTTACATTTTACATAAAAAACTTTTTTTTTTGTATGGATTTGAATGTTTTAGATCTAAGATAGGCAGATAATGATATAAACAAATGCAACTCTACCTTCTTACTCTATGTCTATACCATAACAGACCACTAAGATCATAAAACAACATTATACTATTGTAATAAGTTATGTAGAGAGAGTTTTTTTTATAACAAATATGTATGGTCTCGTCACTATAGTGAGTATATAAGTCTCTAATATTTTATACTTTACTTTTGTGAGAATTAATTTATTTGAATGACCATATACGTACGAAATTCCTTCATATTTTTTATAATTCGTGTATGAATTTACCTATTTGCTACAAATGGTTTCTCCTATGTTTCATCTTGTATATGATGCATGTCGGTCCTAATAGAGAAGTCAAAGCTTAGGAACACAAAATCATAATCTGTATGTTGGGATATCAAACACAAAGACAGTTTGGCCGAGTGGTCTAAGGCGCCAGATTTAGGCTCTGGTCCGAAAGGGCGTGGGTTCAAATCCCACAGCTGTCAATTTATTTATTGATCTTTTGCAATGTGAACCCTCTATCTTGTCGAGAAGGTTTCTATTTTCTTGCACCAATAAAACCGCTTAATTTTGAACAGAATAGTGAATGTTTGTTCACGGAAAAAGCGAACACATATGAAGCCATGACTATCTTTTGAATCTTGACCATCCCCTTATGTTCAAGATCCTTTCCTTGTCTACCAAGCAACCATTTCTTCCTCAATCTCTGATCAAATATTTTCACGTACAGATCAAAAAGATGAAGAGTCAGAGCAGAAACTTAGCCACCCTGAGTTTGATGATAATTACCGTTTTGTCATGGACGAGGATTGTGGCTGGACAAGAAGCACTAATAGGAAAAAAAGTATTGCCGTTGTGCCACAGAGAATGTATGCCAATATGCATGAAAGTGACCGAGGCAACGCAAGAGATTTTGTGATGGTGCATGTCAAGCGGGTTGTGTTCAGCTTCAAGGTAGAGGCACTGGACTTTCAGCCACCGATCAAGGAGTCGATATGGTCATTGCATAGAAAAATATTTAGCATCTTTATAACTGGAAATTTAATTTTGATATGTTTATGAAATTAAAATTCATTTATTAGTTTATATATACAGAAAGTAAATATTTGTTTTAATAGTTTTATTTTGTCATTTTAGTTAGAACTGTGATTTCAAATATAATATTCTTATATCAAATTGCTTATTTCAGATATATATAGTTGTAAAATAATATTTTAAACCATAATTAAAATTTGTTCTAAATAAAATAAACTCAAAATAATTTGTTGATTACATTCAGATTGATTCTATATTCGAGATTAAAAATGTTTATATAAAATTATATTATATAATTTAGTATATGTTGTTTTAAAATAAAATTAAAGAAACAAAAATATAAATGGCCACGGTTCATAATTGTCTAACCAATTAAACAGATACTTTTTTTTTGAAAATTTATCGATCAGTACAAAGTTATAAACTTAATTAAGCTATAACAACAACATTATGGTTATAGTTAGGGCTAGGGAAATGAATCAAAAGCTGTGCCCTCCGTCTTGGGCCTGTCCACTCAAAACTTAACTCGAGACTTTTCGGGTGAGGCAAAAATTTTCCTTTTTTTTTTCTTTTAACAGGATCTTTCCTTTCTATATTTTTTTTTCTACCTGACTACATCAGTTCTACATGGTTTCGAAACCAAAGTTTAGTGCTCTAAATAAATCTCACCTTAAACTTTTTTTTGGTAAACAACTCACCTTTGGACACTCAAAGCATATGTTAGTGAATGGGTATCGTTAGGATAGCGTAAGATCCATCTATGTGTTTCTAGATGATACTAGTTGACTCTATTGTATTGTGATTTAATGTTTCTAAAGGTTAACAATCATGTATTTTCCACTTGGTTAACGGAAATTGTAATTGAGCCAAAAAAAAAATATATGTTAGTGAATACGCGAATTGATGAGCAAATAAAAAGGATACAGAAATTTTTAGGGAAATTAGTTCAAATGACACCAAAAAATAATAATTCACTAAATAACCAAAACTCCACCCTCTCTTTTCTTTTCTCTTTCTATCTCTCTAACTTTTTAATACAAATCTAAGTTCCCCATTTTTATGGTTATTCCACAGATAATCCCAAATTTTTACTCACAACCATACGCGAATTGAGTGTAACTCGAGTACGTCACGTCAGAAGCTTTTCCTAAATTCACTATTCACTTACACTCAAGCTTTTCCTTTTTTTTCTTTTGGACAAAATTTGGATAAATCTTTGACGACATGGCTTTCTTTTATATTCTATGTGATATATAAATATATGAATTTACTTTTTTTTTGCAACTAATATATGGATTTACTTTATGCTTTCAGCCTTTCACAAACTACCTTTTGCTGCCATTCTTTGAGATAAAAATTATTTTAGTTTATATTAAGAAAAACAGATAATGTTTCTTTTTAGTTTCGATTTACATGGTAGGGAATACGTGTATATATAATATATATGTCATGTCAGCATCTTGCGACACTGTTTAAACGTGGGAAGAAAAGTCTAAACTCTTATCTTTAAGGCACGGTGCCTCAGGCCCTTGTGCATTTACAACCTCTTATTAATATTGTTTTCTAATCCGACAGGAGAAAGTGCTTGTCGTTGTCATTTACTACGTTTTTAACATTAAAACGCACAATGATTGAAAAGAACATAAATTATTTGTTCAAGCATTTGTTATTTGCATATATCCCGTTAAAAGTTTAATTTTGCTAATGTTTGAGTTATGTTTCTTTAAAAACAAGAGGAGAGTTTCATTCTCTACGTGTTAAGAGTCTTAACCTAACAACCTATAATGGAATTCTTAAATTTTTTGTTTTTCCAGATTAAAAAAAAATTAAAAAATAGACCAATGCGGACCGCCACCCTAGGACCCACCCACTATTATATTTTTTTGTTAAGCACTTCCCATAAACACTTAGATTAATGGTGCTCTTAACTCCTACACACGGAGTTTCAAACTCTGTTGTGGACCATGAAATCTTCTATTCAGTTGAACAATATAGCGATGACATTCAAGACGGACTGTCTCCAACTTGTCCATCTCTTCAGAGAAGACGAAGAAGACAATTGGCCATCCTTGTTGATTGAATTTGATGAATTTCATCGTATTCGTTCTATGTTTATTTTTTTGCTCTATATCTTTTATTCCTCGTTTCCTAAACTTCTACGCCGATAGCCTTGCAAAAAGAGTTCATTCTCGAGGTTTCTCATTTTTTCATGTAGACTCTCAGCTTTCAATCAGGATGGCTCCTGAGGCCAACCTCTTAGTAGTTACTTAATAAAATATGGACTTTTGATGTAAAAAAAAAAACAAGAGGAGAGTAGAGTACAAGTGGAAATATGGAACACAACATATGTTAAACATGTATAAATTCAAATCGATAACAAACAGATACTATAAAAAAGACAACTCGTCAGCACAAATGTTTGGCAAGGAAAAATCACAAATAATCAGTGTTTCAAAAAAAAAAAAAAATCGAAACATGTCGTCAACTAAAATATTCCAGGTACGAGGGCAGCCACTTCCTAGGTTTCCGGTAAGAAACCACCGTATGATAAACACTGTTGTTTGTGGATTTCCCATAATAAGTCACCACCGTGTAAGCAACGTACTCAGCCGTACGAGTGGTCCGTTTTTGGGTTATGTCCCAGCAAGAACCGACGAGAACCCGTTTCTTCGTGGCGACAGTAACGGTAGATTCGGGAAGTTCGGTGGAAAGTTTGTACCGGAGACATTGATGTCTTGCCTGAGAGATCTTGAAGACGAGTTCAATTTTGTTTTGAGCGATCATGAATTTCAGGTTGGCCTTTTCTCGAATATATTTATCAAGCTTAACCTATATTTTTTTTAAAGGTCCTTTTAATGCGTAAGTAAGCAACTCTATTTCATTTAAGATCATTGTTTTTGCATCATATAAGTTAACCAGGTCACTGGGATCGATCGAGAAATGATACAAATCATGCATGCTATGGATCGTATGGATATATATAATACAGTCAGTATGGATACTGCACAAAAAAAAAGTTTATTATATGTATTTTGCGACTAGTCAAAACTACCGGCTTCATCTATACTAGATTTTGACCCGCGTTTTCAAAACGCGGGTTTATTATTATTTTTTTAATTGACAAATATTTAGTAAATGTCATATTTCATATATTTGTGTTTTATTTTATAAAAGACTTAAACTTTTTATCTTTCTTTATCGTGTTTCATTTTAAATGACTGTTTATGTTTAAAAAATTAAACTTTACTTTTTTAATGAATTAAGTTGGTATAACTTTGATAAATTAATTTTATTATGTGGTTAATATTTTTAATAAAAAATAATTATATACTTTTAATAAAGATTTATAATTTTCAATGAAAAAATCAATTTTTTTATGAATGCTTAAATTATATTTAAAAAAGAAAAAAAATAATTAAGAATGGTTGAAAAAAAATTATTTGAACTTGGACTCAATGGCCCAAAGGAAAAAAAATGTGAGAATTGGATCTGATTTCTTAATCGGCCCAAATGGCCCAAGAGAGATCTGATGTGGAATGTGGTTAATATTTCTAATAAAAATAATTATATACTTTTAATAAAGATTTATAATTTTCAATGAAAAAATCAATTTTTTTATGAATGCTTAAATTATATTTAAAAAAGAAAAAAAATAATTAAGAATGGTTGAAAAAAAATTATTTGAACTTGGACTCAAAGGCCCAAAAAAAAAAATGTGAGAATTAGATCTGATTTCTTAGTCGGCCCAAATGGCCCAAGAGAGATCTGATGTGGACAGTGGGCTGGATCCGAAAAAAATAGCCCAATATAGATGTGTTATTAATATTACTTGATTGCCCTTAATGAAACATGCAATGTTAGTAAAGAAAGGGCAGACTAAGGTAAAAAGACAAACAATAGAATCCTGCTTTAATAGTATAGATTGCACACTTAAAATCCTTAACGGATTTGTATTTTTCTTTAAGGGGAGTAGGGGACATACATTAATGGGTAAAAAATGAGAACAAAAACATAGATTTATTTACATAACCTAGAAAATATAATCATAGAGAAAAAAAAATTATAGATTCGAAATCAGCTGGCACATTGGACCAAAAACACAAGATGACTGGAAAACCTTCCTGTTGGCACTTAGGATTAGTACTGTACCCATATCAAACATTCCAAAAAAAACCCGTGCGGACGTCATCTCTACTAATTAAATAGCCGACACATATTCCGTATACCAAATAATAGATCATGTTAATTTCTATTTATTTATAGCATAAACATAATAATATATCTAACTAACATGATAATTAACCAATGCAATGTTTTTCTTATGTGTTCTTTTAATTGTAATCAGGTGGAGTTTACCGCAGCGTTAAGAGACTACGTAGGAAGAGAAACGCCTCTCTACTTCGCCGAACGTTTAACACAACACTACAAGAACATAGCTCGAACCACCGGAGATGGACCCGAGATCTACCTGAAAAGGGAAGATCTATGCCATGGTGGGTCCCACAAAATCAACAATGCTCTCGCTCAAGCTATGATTGCCAGGCGGCTTGGTTGCAGCCGTGTGGTGGCGGCCACAGGATCCGGACAACATGGGGTCGCCACCGCGGCTGCTTGTGCAAAGCTCTCCCTGGAATGTACTGTTTTCATGGGAACCACAGATATAGAGAAACAATCCTCTAATGTTCTTTCCATGAAACTGCTTGGTGCTCAGGTAAAACTAGTAATTACTATATAATTAGACTCTTAATCAACCTAGCTGAAGTGCTGAACCTATCTGGATTCGGTTTTGCAACACAAATTTTGCTTATTTATCCCCCAAAAAATAAACCTGGTTTTTCTTTGATTTTATGAATATATAAGATCTTTTTTTATGAATAATATTTGAGAAATTCCCTAAGATAGTTTTTTTAAAAGTTTTTGTCACAAAATAGCTTTCAATGAAAAAAATGACCAAAATAAGTTTTATTAAATGATAAAAATGTATTTTTACCCTAGGGTTAACTAATCTAAAGTTAGGGTTTAGAGCTAAGGGGTGGAGTTTTGGGGATAGAGTTTCAATTTTTTAAAATAAAAAGTAAATATTAAAATTTTCAAAACAAAAAGGACTATTTTGGTCATTTTATTTTTTTAGAGCTATTTTGTGACAAAAACTTAAAAATAGTTACCGAGATAATTGCCCATAATATTTCTAGATACAACGCAATATTCATCTACTTAACATAAAATTTTGTATATTAAACTGATTTTAATAGGTGAAATCAGTACAAGGAACATTTCAAGATGCGAGTTCAGAGGCGATTCGAAATTGGGTTGGAAAACTAGAAACCACATACTACTTACCGGGGACGGTCGTAGGACCTCACCCGAGTCCGGTAATGGTACGAGAGTTTCAGTCCGTGATAGGGAAAGAGACGAGAAGGCAAGCGAAACAGCTATGGGGTGGTAAGCCTGATGTGTTGGTGGCTTGTGTGGGGAGTGGCTCAAATGCATTGGGTTTGTTCCATGAGTTTGTTAGGGATGAGGATGTGCGGCTAGTAGGCGTCGAGGCCGCGGGGCTGGGTCTGGATTCAGGGAAACATTCAGCTACTTTGGCCGTTGGAGATGTTGGTGTATACCATGGCTCCATGAGCTATTTACTGCAAGATGATCAAGGACAGATACTTAGACCACACTCCATAGGAGTAGGGTAAGTGTGAAAATTATTGCTATTATTTTCTATAACCAATTTTTTTTTTTTGTAAACCAAAGAGAGGACGTTATGTTAAGTACTAAGCCTCACATATTATTGATTGGTACGTAGGTTAGAGTATCCCGGAGTTGGCCCGGAGATTAGCTTTCTGAAAGAAAGTGGAAGAGCCGAATTCTGCACAGCAACAGACCAAGAAGCGATTCAAGGTATCCCTCTATTAATGTTACTTACTACTGATGTTTTCTTTATAATTCTAACAAGATTTTACATTTACGTAAAAAAATCTTCAATCTTGTCGATTGTAGCGTGCATGCTATTGAGCAGATTAGAGGGAATAATCCCAGCATTGGAAACGTCTCACGCGCTCGCGATCCTTGAAAAACTTGTTCCTACTCTGCGTGATGGTGCCAAAGTGGTCGTGAATTGCAGTGGCCGTGGCGACAAAGATATAAACACTCTTATCCAACGAGGCATGCCCTCTTCTCTTTGTTGACTTACCAAGATGCCACAAAACGCTCGACTCTTGTGTGAAATCGTGTAGATTCAGTTTGCAACCATCATTATGGATGAAATAATAATATATCAATCGTTATGTTTTTTTTTTTGAACGACTAGATCAGTTATAAAGATGTACGTACGTATGCAATTAAAACATACAGAGTAGTATATATATAGATGATCTTTCTTTTGCTCAAAGAAAAAAAAAGAATTCCTCTTTCTTTACTTACCAATTGATGATGCAGCGGTGGTGGCTCTTTCTCTTTCTCTCTTCTTTTTCCTCCTCCAGTAGCAAAATAATGGTAAAAGAGCCAAAACCACCAAGATACAAACACAAGTACCTACGATCAATCCTGTTTTGCTTTTCTTCTTCCCTGGAAAAAATAAAAAAGAGAGAGTTATAAAAGCAAATAGATTCTAAAGAGTTGACAAGTTAATTATTAATGGAATTACCAGCCGTTCGCACATAAAGGTCTAGACCCTCTTCGAAATAACTGCGGAGGTCAAGCAAGTCTCGGCTCCATGTTATACAGCTCCAGTTGTCAGTTTCTAGGCTTATGCTTATAGAATAAGCAGTACAAGTGCAATCTCCAAGGCAAATCTTACCGCATTGTTCTGGCTTGGTGATGGACGGGTTAGATTTGGCATTGCGGCTGTCTGGAAGATTCATTTTCCGAACAAGTGAGAAATGGTCGTCTCCGTTGCAGGTCCCATTCTTTTTCTGCACACACTCTTTTGTTGTCACGTTCAAGCTACCGAACTCAAAACCTGGGATACACTCCGACAATAAGCGTTCCGAGTACAAAGGGATGAGCTCCATTGCTGGTCCCACTTTTTGACTATTTGATTCCAAGGTGTAGTGTCTCACTGATCCATCATTGTCTAATTGTACTCTTGTGTAGTCTGGCGAAGTAGTAGTAGTATTAATCGACAAATACGAGATTTGCTGGTCCTTCCATTCTAATCTAAACAAGGATGGAGCTCCGATGAACTTGTATCCGTTCCAAGGACCGCTCCTGTAAAGAAGGAAGGCTTTATACCAAATGGAAAGAACCGGATACTGCGGAGTTTCGAATCTGAAGACGTAATTTCCTGGTCGTGGATCATCAAGTGCTCTCCACGAAGTCAGATACCTGTTTTGGTAATTCCATAGTAGTTTCATCTCAGGAAGTATGGTATCGGTTGGTTCATCGAAACTCTGCCAAAAGAAATCTTCAGGATTGTCGTTGTTGACATCTTTGAGAACGAGATTACCGTTTTCCAGGAGTTGTTGTTGTTGATGAAGAAGAAGAACTCTCTCTTCTAGTCGCGAACCACACAGATTTAGACTTGTCCCGGATAACCAACTGATCATCATCCACCTCTAAGGTCCCGTTGTGTAAAGGTTCTTCTCTATTACCTACCCAGACATAAGTTCTTTCGGCTACATTTTTGTACCAAATCCCTAAAAACCAGCTCTCCGTTCCTGCAGATCTAAAGAACCCAGCCTCAAATGTTCCTTTAGAAGACACGCCCTTAACTGAAACCCATCTATTGAAAGAAACAAAATGTGGCCGAATGACATCATCCTTCTTCTTCTTCTTCTTCTTCTTTAACTTGTATATGATTGGTTAGTTTATTGTTAAGGTATGGCTCCTTAAGTTTTATTGTCGTATATCTTTATGTCTTGTCCTCATTTGGTACTGCATAGGCCTAGTACTGCATGTGCTTGACAAACCCACAACTAGTAATATTGGAAATGTGTATATGGTGGATCTGTCTAGCACATCAAGTTTTTTTTTTTTTTTGTGGTTAGTTTTTGTTTGGTCTAATAGTAGAGATGAAACTATATATGTCACATATTAGCAAAAGTTTCTCATCAAGGAAACTTACTTGCAAAGACAGTCAGCTGGAGACTCTAACATTGCATGACTGCTCTGTAGAGGAGGCAAAGGATTGAGCGTAACAAGTTGTGTATCTCATTCTTGATGTCGCTAGGGCTGGGTTGCAGGTCAAACCCGCCCCGCTGACCCGCAAACAAATAAATTTATACCTGCACTTGCTCCGCTTAATTTACCGCGGGTTATATTTTTATTTTAAAAAATATTTATTTAATTTAATTTTTGTAAAATATAAAATAAATAATATATTTATAATTAAAATTTTAAATATTTTAAAATATTTTGATTATTGTTTTTTAAAATTTTTCGTATTTTCTTTAAAAAATATACATTTTTACAAAAAAAAAAATATTTTTCTTAAAAAAATTTAAAACAAAAAAATGCGGGTTGGCGGGTACCCGCGTTTCAAAATCCACCAACCCGCACCCGCCCCGCATAAAATGCTCATAACCCGCACCCGCACCCGCAAATCGATTTTTCTAAATTGTTCGACCCGCACCCACCCCGCGGCGGGTCAAACGGGCCGGGCCCCGCGGGTAAAAACTCATATTCCCAGGTTGTGTAAAGGTTCTTCTCTATTACCTACCCAGACATAAGTTCTTTCGGCTACATTTTTGTACCAAATCCCTAAAAACCAGCTCTCCGTTCCTGCAGATCTAAAGAACCCAGCCTCAAATGTTCCTTTAGAAGACACGCCCTTAACTGAAACCCATCTATTGAAAGAAACAAAATGTGGCCGAATGACATCATCCTTCTTCTTCTTCTTCTTCTTCTTTAACTTGTATATGATTGGTTAGTTTATTGTTAAGGTATGGCTCCTTAAGTTTTATTGTCGTATATCTTTATGTCTTGTCCTCATTTGGTACTGCATAGGCCTAGTACTGCATGTGCTTGACAAACCCACAACTAGTAATATTGGAAATGTGTATATGGTGGATCTGTCTAGCACATCAAGTTTTTTTTTTTTTTTTTGTGGTTAGTTTTTGTTTGGTCTAATAGTAGAGATGAAACTATATATGTCACATATTAGCAAAAGTTTCTCATCAAGGAAACTTACTTGCAAAGACAGTCAGCTGGAGACTCTAACATTGCATGACTGCTCTGTAGAGGAGGCAAAGGATTGAGCGTAACAAGTTGTGTATCTCATTCTTGATGTCGCTAGGGCTGGGTTGCAGGTCAAACCCGCCCCGCTGACCCGCAAACAAATAAATTTATACCTGCACTTGCTCCGCTTAATTTACCGCGGGTTATATTTTTATTTTAAAAAATATTTATTTAATTTAATTTTTGTAAAATATAAAATAAATAATATATTTATAATTAAAATTTTAAATATTTTAAAATATTTTGATTATTGTTTTTTAAAATTTTTCGTATTTTCTTTAAAAAATATACATTTTTACAAAAAAAAAAATATTTTTCTTAAAAAAATTTAAAACAAAAAAATGCGGGTTGGCGGGTACCCGCGTTTCAAAATCCACCAACCCGCACCCGCCCCGCATAAAATGTTCATAACCCGCGAATCAATTTTTTCAAATTGTTCGACCGCACCTGCCCCGCGGCGGGTCAAACAGGCCGGGCCCGCGGATAAAGACTCGTATTCCCAGGCCTAGATGTCGCCCTCCTCCCCTACTGTTGAATGTTGTTGAATCTGAGAGAGAGAAATTATAGAGTTTTTGAATTCACTAATCGCAGGGGGACTTCATATTTATTCAGTACATTGGAAGTTTCATAAATACAACATTGAAAGTGTGGGATATTAATAACATCTCACAGTATGCTTTCGTGTGTGATGTCTTGACGACCATGCAGATGTTGCAATCACACTTGAAGGTGTATAATCAAATCTCACAAAGCAAATTACATTATTATAATTAAAACTCATGTTCTAAGGAAGCATCTTGTTTCCATATTTTGATCGTTCTATCTAAATGATTTGCAATCTGGTTGTGAACAGGATGGCGAGATCACTGCTGCGTCTGTGTGGCCTTGTAGTCTCTGCAGTATAGTTTTATGCTGAAGATCCCACAGATACACACAGTTGTCTTCAGATCCGCTCACAATGTACTTGCCGTTGGTCACAGAAAACGCTGATGTGATGCAGAATACTTTGTTGGTATGTCCTGTGTATACCTTTCTAAACTTCCCAGTCGCATAGTTCAACAGCTTCTGTGTGGTTTTTAACCAAATCAAAAAAATATTTAAAAAAAAATCATCAGTTCAAGAGAATCCATTAGTCTAAGGTTCACAATTCTGCTATGTATCCAAGAGAATCCATTAGTCGGGATGAGATGCTGTAAACCAGTGAGAGTCATCTGGCTTGTCGGAGAGCTTGAAGCGGTTCAAGGTTTGGATGATAACCTCTGGAATGGGAAAAAACGACAGCACAGAAGATGCGTGATATACCATGGATTTTACTGGTTTTTAGCTATGGTATATAGATGTTTTAGAGTCTATTATATGGGGGGTTTGGAGTATGTTTAAGAGATTGAATCTGATTTCTCCTTAGAATTATATACATTGGGTTCAAGTGTAACTCCATTGTTCATGGGGGGCATCTAAACATGTTACATGACAATTAGATACAAGACACAAAATTGGCACTCAACTCTCGCAGCATGTTCACCGAGACAAGCCAGCTTCAACTTCATTCCACAAGTCAACATTTCTTGAAAACTTGTCTTTCACTTGCGCAATCACCTCTCTAGCTTCATCAACCTTGTTACTACCAACAAGTCCATGAACAAGCCACCTCATGACACTGAAACTCGGAACCCAATTCTTCTCCATACTCTCCCTACAAAGCACCAAAGCCGTCTCAAAGTCTCCTCCTTTACACAAACAACGTATCAGATCAAAATAACATTCACTACCCGGCTTGCACCCACTCTTCACCATAACCTCAAACACACTCATCGCCTCATCCAAATCCCCCTCGCTGCAAAACCCATGAATCAAAAGAGAATACGTCACTGAGTTCGGTCTCATCCTACTCGACATAACTCCACAAAGCAACGCCTTAGCTTCTCTAGTTCTCTTCCTCTCACACAAACACCGAACCATGACGTTGTACGTCGCAACACCAACATGAACACCAAAATCTCTCATCAACCTCAACACTCTCCTCACCTCATCGTACTTCTCCTCCTTGTAAAAACCTCCAATCATCAACCCGAAGGTGGAAGCTCTCGGCTTCACACGCCTCCTCTCCATCTCCGCGACGATGGAGTACGACGAGCTCGTCGAATTCGATTCGCACAAGGCCTTGATGATTCGATTGTACGTCTCGAGATCAGGCTCGATGCCGTACTTCTTCGGCGTCTCGGAGTAGACTCGTTTCGCCTCTTCGTAATCTCTCGCCTTCAAGCAAGCGAGTAACAGAGCGTTCAACGACTTCACCGTTCTCTGGATCTCATACCTCTCGAGGTCGTGGAATGTTTGTAGAGATCGATCGAGCATGTTGGCTCTGCCGTAGAGGATGATCACGCGGACGGCGAAGCTCTCGGATTTGGGATTAGGTTGGCTCTTGATGAATCCGTCGAGGAGGTGTGATACGGCGGCGAAGTGTTTGTCGCGGGATAGTGTCGCGACCGCGACGGAGAAGGCGACGCGGTGGAGGTGGTGGTGGTCAGGTGTGAGGGAAGCGGATCTACAGATCTCGAGGATTCGATCTGGATTGTTCTCGGTTCTGAGGAGGGAGAGGACGTGGCGGGTGTTCTTGTGATGATTGCTGGTGAGTGAGGCTTTCGAGTTCGGCGTGAGGAGTGATGAAGCGGTTGAGATGAATCTGAACTGATTCACGTTGTGAGCGAGAGGTTCGGATGTTAGGATGCGGAAGAGAGACGCCATTAGGAAGGTTTCATGATGTTGAGGAAGAAATGGAGACGACGCCGGACGGGAGAGAGAGAGAGAGAGAGGAAGATGGTTTAAACCGGTTCGATTTTGACGAAACATAGTCCAATGGTTTTCTTCAATCAGTTACAGACCGTTGATGTTCATCTATAGTCACCAATAGTGACGGTCCTGATGATTCTAAAACGATTATAGAGAAAATAAAAAGTTAGGAGAAATGTTTAAACCGGGATTTTGAACCCGACGTTATCGAACACGCAACCTTCTGATCTGGAGTCAGACGCGCTACCATTGCGCCACGGATCCGGTGAGAAAATGGTACCCATAGTTATTTATCAGCAGTAAGTTCTGTATTTGTTGATTGTGTACTTGGTCAATTACGTGTTCACAAAGACAGTTTAACTAATATGTTTTTGTCTCTCTAGGTAAGTTCCTTTTGCTCAAGA
Organism: Brassica oleracea var. oleracea; assembly: GCF_000695525.1. Lineage (NCBI taxonomy): Eukaryota > Viridiplantae > Streptophyta > Magnoliopsida > Brassicales > Brassicaceae > Brassica > Brassica oleracea. The sequence continues at coordinate 4,761,828 of NC_027752.1, forward strand.
CCGATAACTAAAGGAGTGTAAATGAATGACTCTTCATAATGTTTTGCGATGCTTCTGTTTTCCCTACTGTCTCCTTTGTTTCTCCTTCAGAGTAGAGAACATAAATGGCATAATAAGACTTATTCTTTCTTTTTCTTAGTGAATAATTCAATTCAAGCTGGTTAATTAAGATTTACGTACAATGAGGTTCTCCACAGAGTTAGATAAGAAACTATAGTAAGTATAAATATATGTCAACGAATATTATATATAGAACACAACTATTCTCCAGCATTAAGAACAGTTGGAGATGTTTGACGTATAAGACAGATTTTGTCACAATTTCAAAAAAAAAAAAAAGACAGATTTTGTCTTTAGAGGTGCATGTAGAGGCAGTGTGGCATGTGTCTCCATATATATCTTAACATTGGGCACGATAACTTGTGAATCTCTCGGAGTCATATATGGTCTCACATTAACTAGCCCTAACACTAATTAACAGCTTTTAGCTTTGAAAATTGATATTAAAAACTCCTTGGACCCGTTGTCCAAACCAAAGGACACAGGAAAAATAATCTGATTATTTAAGTTTGTAGATTTTGCAAGCCTATTGCCTTACTTTCAAAACAAAAATAAACGAAATTAAAGTATTTGGACGGCAAGCTTCTAAACTGAAATGTTTATAGACTAAGGTGTTATCTTATGATTTATTAAGCATATGTAAACTATATGACCTTATTTTGCAACACAAATAAGAAGGCTTATAGCATTAACTATGCATTGTTAGCTGGATGTTGGATATTCATAACCTCTTCTACTATCTTAGCATATCTTAATGTCCTAATGGTTTGACTTATATTTATTATATCAAGAAAAGTACAATTTCGCAAGAATCACAACAACAAAAACCAGGTATACAAGTTACAAGTTACAAGTTACAAGTTAGTGCACCAGCACTGTCTAATGCAATGACTACAAATACTTTCTCATTTCAACTCCTCTCTTCACAAAACAGCATCTTGAAAATGACCCTCTTCAATCAGCCATGTCTTTACTCAAAGATAGACAAGGAAGACCCAGAAGAGGTGTCTCACCGACGAGCCAAGTTCTTGATTTACAAAACACTTCAAAAGGCCGACGTGGTGTCTCGTCGTTCTTCTCACCCGTCGTCGTTTCTGAGGATGAAGCTGCTAAGGTTGAAGGCCAAGATCGGGAAGAGTTTGACTAAACTACGTCGGAACATAGTATCCGCCGTTAGGTTTGGCGGGATTCAAAAGCATTCTCAAAGCAGCGTGAGAGCCTTGAAAAAGATGTTCCACGGTGGTGCAACCAATGGACTACCAAGGCCTATTTTCGCTCTTGAAGTTTGATTTTTGATTTTTTTTTATTGTCTTCTATGTATTTCACCTTTTTTTCTTTTTTTGAATTAATTTCTGTTGATCTCCATTACAGAAGCTGATCAAGAAATGTAATATGAAAAAATCATGAGTTCTGTTTCTTTCATATAAAGAGGAAATAAATCAATCTTGAAGTTGTAATAACAAAGTTATTTTTGGTTCATGGTAGATTTCAAAGTTTATTTTTCAAATTAGCATCCCAGACAACTGAACCATCTTAGATTCTATGTAACATTGAAAACTCTTTTGGTTTAGTAATTTAATTAAGGTTCATCAATATTTTTTCATAAAAAAACTAATTTTTTAATTTGAGAAAAACAATGTATACATTATTAAAATGAATATTTTTAATGTAACAGATTTGATTTGTTTAATTTAGAATGGTGTATATAAAATCATCTGACTTAAATTCTAATAAGACATAAAATTAATTAATGTCAAAATGTTGACAAAAAAAAATTAATGTCAAAAATGAAATTAATTTCATCAAAATATCTTGGGTTATTAAATTAATTTGAAGGAATTTATAAGGACTCAACTGCAAATAAACATTGGTTTCCCTCTGCCTTTCCCCTTGGGTCTCGTTTCATTTTTCCTCATCATCGTCTTTCTTCGCTCACGTTGTCCTCGTCTGAAGTCATCGGAGGTCCTTCGTCACGTCTTCGAAGTTTCGATCATCGTCAGGTCTTCCTCATCTCTCTCGATTCGATTTCTCCTCCGCTTAGATGAATCTCATAATGCGCATCTAAGATCTCTTTATTAACATTGCCTAGAAAATCTAGGACGATAGAGAACAAAATTTCTAAATCCTCTCTTAGTGTTAGCGATCCTTTCACCATATTAGTGCTGATATCTCTACATCCATGTGAAGTTGATCCAATTGATTCACCTCGTGTTTGATTGAACAGGAAGATCATGAAGTAGAGATTTCGTTTCGCCTGAGAATTTTGAGATTAATATTTTGAGGATTGTTGAAGATGAGTGTGGTGGGATTCGACGTTGGGAACGAGAACTGTGTTATCGCTGTTGCAAAGCAACGTGGGATCGATGTTTTGTTGAACGATGAATCCAACAGAGAGAATCCAGGTATGGTTTCCTTTGGTGAGAAGCAGAGGTTCATGGGCGCTGCTGCTGCTGCCTCCGCTACTATGCATCCCAAATCCACCATCTCTCAGTTAAAGAGGCTGATCGGTAGGAAGTTCAGGGAGCCTGATGTTCAGAAGGATCTAAAGCTGTTCCCTTTCGAGACTTCTGAAGCCTCTGCTGACGGTGGGATTCAGATTCGGCTTCGGTACATGGGTGAGGTGCAGAGCTTCAGTCCTGTGCAGATATTAGGCATGTTGCTTTCTCATTTGAAGCAGGTAGCGGAGAAGAGTCTCAATACGCCTGTTTCAGACTGTGTGATTGGGATCCCTTCCTATTTTACTAACTCGCAGAGGCTTGCTTATTTGGATGCTGCGGCCATTGCTGGCTTGAGGCCGTTGAGATTGATGCATGATTGTACTGCCACTGCGCTTGGATATGGTATATATAAGACAGACTTGGCGGCTAACTCGAGCCCTACTTGCATTGTGTTTGTCGACATCGGTCACTGCGATACGCAAGTTTGTGTGGCGTCGTTTGGGTCTGGCAGCATGAGAGTGCTTTCTCATGGTTCTGATAGAAACTTGGGCGGGAGAGATTTTGATGAGGTTTTATTCAACTACTTTGCTGTTGAGTTCAAGGAGAAATACAGCATTGATGTATATACAAACACTAAGGCTTGTGTTAGGTTAAGGGCGTCGTGTGAGAAAGTGAAGAAGGTCTTGAGCGCAAATGCTGAGGCTCCGCTGAATATAGAGTGTCTGATGGAGGAGAAGGATGTGAAGAGCTTCATCAAGAGAGAAGAGTTTGAGAAGTTGTCATCTGGCTTGTTGGAGAGATTAATTGTTCCTTGTCAAAAGGCTTTGGCTGACTCTGGTCTAAGTTTGGATCAGATTCATTCTGTGGAGCTAGTTGGTTCAGGGTCCAGAATCCCAGCTATATCTAAGATGCTAAACTCGTTGTTTAAGAGGGAGCTTGGCAGGACTGTGAATGCAAGCGAGTGCGTTGCTCGTGGATGTGCGCTTCAGTGTGCAATGCTCAGTCCAATTTTTCGAGTGAGAGATTATGAGGTACGCTCTTCTCTCTATGTAATAATACTCTTTCGTAGTTCTTGTTTCCGTTTAAAAAAACTTATCGAGTAGATGAATATATTATTGTAGTGGTTACAGATATGCTGTGTGTATGGAGTGCATACATTTATGGATTTGTCTTTTTGTTTATGCTTCCCCGATTTTCAGGTTCAAGATTCTTTCCCATTCTCAATTGGCTTTTCATCTGATAAAGGTCCTATAAACACACCATCGAATGAAATGCTCTTTCCTAAAGGCCAAGTTTTTCCAAGTGTGAAGGTTCTTACTCTACGTAGAGAAAACACGTTCCATTTGGAAGCCTTTTACGCAGATCATAACGAAATATCTCCAGATTCACCAAGTCAGATAGGCAGCTTTACGGTATGCTATCTCTCAGGCCTTCCTCTGAGTACACTTTGGATGGTTATGCCATCATTAGGCACTGCATAATTTATGGAACTCTTATTCTGCTGTGCGATGTCTTGTAGATTGGTCCTTTTCAAAGTTCCCACGGACAAGCAGCGCGTGTCAAAGTAAGAGTTCAGCTAAATCTACACGGGATTATCACCATCGATTCAGCTTCTGTGAGTACAATCTAATACCGATACTTTCCAGATAATATAGCCGTTTACGTTCTTACCCAGCTTGAGTCTAAACTTTCTGTTTCTGAAAAAAGCTAATAGAGGACCCTAAGGAGAATACGACCTCTGAAGAGACAGTATCCGAAAATAACCATCAATCTCCTGCTACAAAGGATGGCACTTCAGACCCTTCGTCTGGTCCTACTGTAAGTATGATTTAGTAACGTCTAAAGAAATACAGTTTCATTGTAAGAAAGCTTAAAGCCCGATAAAGTGAAGCTGATATTGAAGTTTTAGCATCTCGATTCATTTCTTAAACAATCAAATGGTTGATCCGGAGTTTCTCTTGTCCAAAGCTTGCTAATCTGCATAATTACTGAGATAATTTTCTCTTGCATTGTGTAGGGTAATGATCATAAGGCTATCAAAAGAATGAAAATTTCAGTTGTTGAGAACGTCTCTGGTGCATTGACAAAGGATGAGTTATTGGAGGCCAAACAGAGAGAGTACTCTTTAGTACAGCAAGATCTGAAGATGGAATCGACAAAGGATAAGAAAAATGCTCTTGAATCCTTTGTTTATGAGATGCGTGATAAGGTACCAATCTGGCTTTAGTTGTATCCAAAGGTTCCTTCTATCAATTTTGCTAAAATATGTCTACTCGCTCTTCAAGATTTTTATCACTTAGCAGAATAATATTGTGTATACTGGCAGATGTTAAATACGTATAGAAGCACTGCAACTGAGTCAGAACGGGAATGCATCGCCAGAAATCTTCAAGAAACAGAGGAATGGCTCTACGAAGATGGTGATGATGAATCTGAAAATGCTTACATCGAGAAGTTGAATGATATCAAAAAGGTAACTAACTCCTTTAGTGTTTAGTATATAAAGGTTAGTACTGTGCGGATGACTTTCTTGTCCTAATTGATAATGACGTTTCAACTCTGAGCAGCTCATCGATCCTATTGAAAATCGATATAAAGATGGAGAAGAGCGAGTACAAGCATCAAAAGACCTTGCGAAAACTATAGCTGATAATCGGATGGCTGCAGAGTCTCTTCCTCCTCCAAGAAAGAACGCGGTTTGATACGAAACTACTAACATTATTCTCAATCTATTGGCAATAGTATATGATGACTTTTGAGGGGGATAAAGTTCGTGTAGATTGCTATATGGTTTAACTATATAACCATTATGTTTCTTTTTTGGTCTTCAGGTTCTTGATGAATGTAAGAAAGTCGAGAGATGGCTCCACGAGAGAACCACGGAACAAGAATCACATAACCATCCGGAGCTGCAATCTGGTGAAATAAGGAGAAAGGCCGATGCTCTTAACGCGTAAGTAAATATAACATTTCTCTCTTGACAGCTATATTCACAATTTCAACTGCGAAACATTGTTCATACCAATGATGGAATCAAGTCAGGTCATGTTTTGGTAACTGATAGAAAAGGATCTTGATGAATGTGTTGCAGGACGTGCAAGTACATTGGGAAGTCAAACTCTCCTCCCACGAAATCGGAACATAATGGATCCCACGGACGTAGGAACTCGGATGATATGGAGCTTGATTGATTTTTCTCTCTCTTTTTATCTTAAATTTTGTTATCTTTATTATTATTCTAAATGAAGATGAAAAAAAAAAGAAGAATAAGGCTAAAGTCCTCGGAGTGTATTTCTCACATTTGAAACGATCATTTTCATTTTTGTCAAACGATTTGAAACGATTATTCTCGAGGGGTTGATTTTTCAAAATTTGCTTTTCTTCTTTCTCTCATGGTGATTTGTCTATTGGTTGAGGTCGGAAATCAATTTCGCCGTCTATAAGGTGAATATTTTTGAACGAATTGTAATGATTTTGTCATGGTTCAGCTAGTTTCTATCAGGGAAAAACATTATGTAACTACTTCAATAATTTATCCTTAAGCCAGATTTCTCACGGTACTGAGTTTTGCTAGTTTTATTACTGCCATTTGTGCATGAGGGAGATGCTCTTTGAAACAGATCACTAGTGAAGGATACATAATAATAATTAATAGTAATAAAATATGTGATTAGAGATCGATCTCAGAGAAAAAAAATATTCCAAGTTTGGGAACTAACAAGGACAAAAGTGGTGCTGTTTCTAATACTCACTCACATGAGTTGTTGTGGCCACGAGCTCACTACGACTCGGTCGTTTGTTAAATAGTTGTTAAAAAAAGAGAGTCGAGTTACTTTGTTTTCTCCGTCAAGGCATTAGACAAAATCCTATCCAGCTATTTTACTTAGTCCCCCACCACCATTTTAGGTCTTTTACTCGGATATTATCCGTTTTTCCACCAAATAACAAAAAAAAAAAAAAAAAAGGGAGAACGTGAAGAATAGATTGAGTTAAAACGTGAGAATCCAAATAGAAAGGGAGAAGAGGTACATGATAAAAATTACCACAAGCGTGTAAGAAGAAGATATATGATATCTCATGATGTGGACAAGTGTACGATGGCATCTTCGTCTAAATCATTAACACTAGTAACCAATTCATACAACAAAAAAAAAAAAACTTAATAATATAAATCATTAATATGTTTTTCATAATTCAAACCCCCTACATAGTGTTATTAGAAAAATCATCATCTTTCTTTTTGCATTTCGTAATGATAAAACCATTTACCGCCGTTGGTTTTTCTCTTACTGAAAATATAAATACCATCCAATCAACAAAAACTTAAGAAAATAAATAAATAAAAAAGCCACTTGTGCTGTACTTCATTTTAGAAAATGGAAAAAATGGGAAAAAAATAAAGAGTAGAAATAAACAGGCGAGAGAGAAAGCAGCTTCACTTGAGCGTGGAAAGCGACTGTTTCTCCATCGTGAGAGAGAGAGAGAGAGAGAGAGCATCTCTGAAGAGCCCGTCTCTTCTTCTTCACGCGCCGTCTCTAAAACTCGGATCATCGTTATCCATTTGATTTCTCCAAAGTAAGCTTTTTCGATTTATGCTTTACCTCTCGATCTTCACTACACTAGATTAGATCAGTCACGAACCAATCAAGATCTGATCTAACTACTTGCATCGTGATGTGTGATTTTTGACTTTTCTTTCGTGACAGGAAAAAAAAAATGGAACTTGATTCAGACAAGAATCTATTGAAAACAGGTTTGGTTATAGTGGGGACACTCGTCATAGCCAAACTCATCTACTCCTTCTTCACATGCTCCTCCAAGAAGAAGCGTCTCCCTCCCACTCTCAAAGCATGGCCTCCCCTCATCGGAAGCCTCCTCCGTTTCTTGAAAGGCCCCATCGTCATGCTCAGAGACGAGTACCCCAAGCTAGGAAGCGTCTTCACAGTCAACCTCCTCCACAAAAAGATGACCTTTCTCATCGGCCCCGAAGTCTCCGCCCACTTCTTCAAAGCCCCCGAGTCTGATCTCAGCCAGCAGGAAGTCTACCAGTTCAACGTCCCTACCTTTGGCCCTGGTGTTGTCTTCGACGTCGACTACACCGTTCGCCAGGAGCAGTTCAGGTTCTTCACTGAGGCTCTAAGGGTTAACAAGTTGAAAGGCTATGTGGAGATGATGGTTACTGAAGCTGAGGTATTATCAAAACATTTTAAAGCTTTCCACTAAGCAACTAATATTAGTTTCGGTTACTCGAACTTGGGACCTCTAACACAAATGGTTAATGCTTGTGTTTGTTTTCTTTGGTAGGAATTTTTCTCGAAATGGGGAGAGAGTGGTGAAGTTGATTTAAAGACTGAGCTAGAGCGTCTCATCATCTTGACCGCGAGCAGATGTTTACTAGGTCGTGAAGTTCGTGACCAGCTTTTTGATGACGTGTCCGCTTTGTTCCACGACCTTGACAACGGCATGCTTCCCATCAGCGTTCTCTTCCCTTACCTCCCAATTCCAGCTCACCGTCGCCGTGACCGTGCACGTGAAAAGCTCTCCGAGATTTTTACAAAGATCATTGGGTCGAGAAAACGCTCCGGGAAATGCGAGAACGACATGTTGCAGTGTTTCATCGAGTCGAAGTACAAAGACGGTAGGCAGACGACCGAGTCCGAGGTCACCGGTCTGCTCATCGCCGCTCTCTTTGCAGGACAGCACACGAGCTCCATCACTTCCACGTGGACAGGTGCTTACCTGATGAAGTACAAAGAGTACTTCTCCGCTGCCTTGGATGAGCAGAGGAAGCTGATGGAGAAACACGGAGACAAGATCGATCACGACATCTTGTCCGAGATGGATGTGCTCTACCGTTGCATCAAGGAAGCGTTGAGGCTTCACCCTCCGTTGATCATGCTCATGAGAGCCTCCCATTGTGACTTCAGTGTGACGGCCCGGGATGGAAAGACGTATGACATCCCGAAGGGTCATATCGTTGCGACCTCGCCTGCGTTCGCCAACCGCTTGCCGCATATCTTCAAGGACCCTGACAGCTATGATCCGGATAGATTCTCTCCTGGAAGAGAAGAGGACAAAGCCGCAGGAGCGTTTTCGTACATTTCGTTCGGTGGAGGTAGGCACGGGTGTCTTGGAGAGCCCTTTGCTTACCTGCAGATCAAAGCCATATGGAGTCATTTGCTGAGGAACTTTGAGCTTGAGTTGGTTTCACCGTTCCCTGAGATCGACTGGAACGCTATGGTGGTTGGCGTTAAAGGCAGTGTGATGGTGCGTTACAAGCGTCGCCAACTGTCTTAAAAAGACAGGTTTAAGGTTGTATTGCAACTTTGCTTGTTCTCTTTGCTTTTGTCTCTGTCTGGTTTTAGTATTGTTGTTGGTTGGTTCTTCTGCTTCTTTACCTGTTTTTTGGCCCTTTAATTGACTCTTGATTTCTAGCTTTCTAAATTTGCTGTTTCTAAGAATGTTCTAATTCCAATGGAGATTTGATGCAAAACTTGTTTAGTTTATGCTCTGTTACTATGCTAGTTATGAGAGACGAGCCTACTCTGAAGACCAGATTGTGTTTCTTTATAATCTGCATACATGTAATGTGGATTCAGAAAAAAGATATTGGTGATGTTGAAAAGAAAGTGTGAAAACTTGTTCAACAACCAAATCAAGTTTCAATAATTCACTAGACTTGATCCGGGCGCCAGCGCTAATATGAATTTTCAGTTTTTAATTATTTATTTTATTAAATGATGTATTTGTAATATTCATTCATATTATATTCATTAAGTAAATATTTTTTGCATCTTAAACTATCTATTTTTTTTACAAAAGTGTGATATCATATAAAAAATATAAAAAATGAATATATAGAGTTAATTAGATAATTGTAAAAACAAAAATTTTCTTTCGCGTGCGATATCATATAAATAATAATCCACTCAGTTAACAAAAATCATGATTTTTTTTATGTGTAATTTTTTTTTTGACCATTTCTTTAAAAATATATTAAATTTTACATATTTTTATTAGAATATTTTTAATATATTTACCTTTTTATTTGAAATGCAACTCAATATTTTTCTAAAACTTATAACAAAATATTTAAAAAATATTTTTAGAATTTGTTCGAAAAATATAAAAATTACATTTTAAATTAAAATTATCCTAAAATATGATAAGTTTTGATGTAAACGAAAACTTAAATTATGTCAAAAATAATTATATTCAATGATAATAACAATTTAAATTGATTATTTTTATAAAAAAATACAAATTTCAAAAATATTGTTTGAAAGAAATTTCATTTATCTTTCGAATATAAAATGAAAATATTATAATTAAATAATAAAAAATATAAATAAAAACCATAAATTTAGCAAATGACAACTGAGTTATATTATGCTAAAATTTTTATATATTAGTGCTGCATGTTTTAGGTAACATTTTAATGATGCACGTTTTTTTAAATCTCCATTATTAAAATTATGCACGTAAAGATAACTCATGAGTTTTTTTGGTTGATTAAATGACATTATGTCCAAATTTATTTAAAGATATTTCATTAAGGTAACTGAAAAAGACAAACAATAAAATAGGAAGTTTAAATTCATTTAAACATATTTCATTAATGTAACTGAAAAGACAAGTAATAAATTAGGCAGTTTTATTCGTTTTAGGATATTTCATAAATGCAACTGAAAAGACAAGCAAAAAATAGAGAATTTAATTAATGAAGTAAGAACATTTTCAAATGGATACTTCTCTTTTAATAATATAGATAATCATAAGAAAAATGTAACATTATCTGATTACTAGACGAGGAAAACGTTCAGAACTTGTTACTAAATCATAAGCATTTATTTGAAGCATGATAACAACAGCATATACAGATGTAAAAGAGACCAAATGTGGTACCAAATCATTGTCTTAAATGATACAGATTTTGTTTCTTAATATTGTACATTATGATTCAATGTAAAGATCCAGATGTATCTGTGTATATATTATTCTTTATATGTATCCGGACGCCTTCACATCTCCTCCGTCGCATAGTCTAGTTACCAGAGAGACAAGAACTGACACTTTATGCCGTTGTAATATTTCTTCCAACAACCTCAATCAAAAGGATTCAAAGTCTCGGCGAGGAAGCTTGCGTCAAGGCTTCAAAAGAAAAACGTTTTAGCTATATCAGGTTAGTGATCAGTTGGTTTGGTTTCTGAGATTTCTCTAGGTTGATTTTCTTTGCCTACACTTGGTACGTATATTCTAAGTGATTTGGTTATTGTAATGTGTTAAATCAATCCGGTTTCTCCTGGTCCGACCGATATTTAGCCCTTCTTCATCACTCACAATTCACAAACACGCACGTCTCTTTTGAGGCCCGACTGGTGTAAACGCACCGGTTGCTGTTGCGGTTGCGGGAGTTTGCGGATGTGGATGGTTGCGGTTTCAAGCGTTATTAAGCGTTTTGTATGAATGGCACAACGTTTGAAAATTGTTGCGTTTGCGGGATATTTGTGACTGGTTAATTATAAGATATTGCAGCGGTTTAATAATAAATTATCCATATTAACATATTATAACATTATAAAAATATTAAAAACATACTATTGTAATAAAATATAATCATTAACAATATAATATGATTAATAAAATATTATGTTTATGTATAAAAAAATAAAATTAGTTGAAAGTTATAATTTTAATAAAATTTATTTTGAAGATTTATATTAAAACTTTTTAAAAAATATTTTATTTCGTTTTATATATGTGTATATCTTTATATATGTGTGTATATTAATGTTTAATTTCTTTAATAAATAGTTAGTTTAAAGTTTTTATAAAACAAATTATGATATTGTTTGTGAATTTTAATTAATATATAAATTATGTACATATTTTTAGTTATAATATTTCCATTTTTAAAATAATTTTTAAAATAATTTTATTTTTATTTTTTCACTCGCAACCGTAAACGCTAGATGAAACCAACTTTTGATTTTTAAGAGGTTCAGAGCGGTTTGGAGCGATTTGTAGCGGTTTGTATGATTATTTCAAAACGCTGTTAACCGCTACTAACCGCAAAAGCTGCGTTTGCGGGTCGTAGCGGGAAAACCAGTCGGACCTTTAATTTTGAACACTAGACTACGACACTAGTTAACGGCATCTTTACAAACTCCTGCCACCATAATCTTGATTTGGTTTCTTAAGTTTAAGAGATTAGGTTCGGCCCATGACGAGTTAGTCTGACATTAACCGGTAAATAAAAAACAGCCAAGTCCTAACCAAACTATTCTTCTCAACCTCCAAAAAGAGACAGAAGTCACAGAAACAGTCTTTTGTGCACACTGGCCACTGTCACATCAATAAACATGAGTTGGTTCCCATATGATATAGTCGTAACATATTTGTCTAGAGAACATGAAGTCTATCTAATTTAATTACGATGTTGCAGATGGAGAAAATAACTAAGTGGGACTTAGGATCATTCAGAACGTACTACTCCGTTGAACCTAGTGAGAAGTTTCACGAAGACGAGTATCTAGACGGTAGCCTCGTTCCTCGTCTTGAAACCGAGTTATGGAAGGCTCAATCTAGAATCAAAGAGCTTGAGACAGAAAAGTTTGGATCCACAGAAAATATTAGATCTTTCATCAGAGACCAAAGAATAATCCGGGAAGAAAACACTGACCACTTGTTGATTACTTGAAAAAGAAGTTAAGCAAAGAGAGGGAGGAAATGAAAAGAGCTAATATCGAGATCTATCTTATTAAAACAGACATTGTGTTGGACCTAACATTTATTTTGTAAGTTTTTTAATTAAATACACATTTCTACTTTATAGTTAAACTTACATTAAATCATTAATTTATCTTATTAAATTAGAAGTACCTTAAGGAAGTGTTTGAAAACATAGATAGCAGTAAAAAAAAATATAATATTGTTTGGAAACAAGGATAACATTATCTTAAGTAAAAAGAGTAATGAGTTTATATTATTAAAATTTTTTTTAGAAGTTCATTATACTACGAAAAAACTATATATATGAGTCAGCTTTAAAATATACGAAAATAGCCCAAGCTAATTACCTAAAAATATCTTTTGTCAAAAATAATCATAAAATAAAATTTAAAATTTATATACATATTTCAAATCAAAATATTAATTTAAAATTGATTTATATCAAAACTGATTAAAAAATATACATATATTCAGAAATTGATTTTTACTAAAATATTTTCCAATAACCATTATAATTTTTTTAAAAAATATATATTATAAGAAAAATACAATACAAAGTCTAATTTCAAACACCAACTTAAATTATGGTTATTATATTTCACACTAATTTTTAAAATATATAATATATATGATTATTTATATGATGGTACGTATAAAATACGATTAATTATATGAGTACTTATATGATGGTACGTGTAAAATACATTAATTATCTGATGACACATATATGATATATAATAGTGACATAAAAATAAATAACAATATATTTTTGATAAAAAAACAATATATGGAATATTATATTATACTTATAATAAAAACAAAATAACATTTAATAGAAAATATATAACACTGTCTACTTACAACAAATATATATTTATATAAAAGATAAAGCAAACACCCGTGCAGGTGCACGGATCAAAATCTAGTATTTCTTTATTAATACTATTATTCATGTTTCCAAACAATATACTCTTTTCTTTATACTACTATCCATATTTTCAAACAACACTATAATTAATCTTGTATCCAAATAATATAAATGATTAGATATCATCTTTTTAATAATTTTTAACAATTATCTTCCAAATTATTTAGATAAATTAAATAAATGAAAAAATTCAAATAAATTATAAAACAATGAAAATAAATAGAACTTATTTTTTACATGTTTAAATACTACAAAACATTTCAATCAATAATAAATCAATTAAATTAATGAATTATTTCATTTATATTTCCTAAATAATGGTTATATCATTTATTTAAGTAACATAATAATTCAATAATATCCATTACACAATATATATAAACGTTATACATTATACAATAAATATAATAACAAAAATAATTTTGAAAATTTTCAGTATATATGTTATATAACCATTTATATTTTCTAAATAATGGTTATATCATTTATTTAAGTAACATAATAATTCAAATCCATTGCACAATATATATAAACGTTATACATTGTACAATAAATATAATAACAAAAATGATTTTGAAAATGTTCAATATATATGTTATCTAAAGAAAAATGCTTAACACTAATTGTTAACAACAAATTTAAACTGATTATAATATAAACTAAATAATTAACAAGATAAATTACACAAACAATTATAATAAATTTAATTAAGCTGTATAAAAAGAGTAATATGATCAAGACATATTTATAGTTCTTAATTATTTTATATCTATTATATTCTCTATCAAAATTTTCTAGAAACGTCATAATTTTATAAAATTGCAAAATAATAAACTTTAAAATTTGGATTAAAAGATAAAAAAATTATGAAAATATAACAATTTAAATCAAATTGGATTACATATTGGTCATCCATCGAATTATCGGATCACCGCATTGACCGGTTTGACCGCGGGTTCAGGTCAAATTTAAAAAGACTTATTTAAATGCAAAAATATTTTAAATACATAAAATTCTTACAAATTAACAAAATATTTGTTAAGTTATTAGTTGAATTTTCATCATAAAATATTCCGGGCTTGCAAAGCGCGGGTCGAAGAAGATGTGGGATATGGAATCATAAGTGAATCGGCTGAGGAGAGAAAGAGACACACTGGAGAAGGTGTGCGAAGAACTGGTGACGAGGATCGATGATTTGAAGGCAGAAACAAGAAGAAAATGGGATGAGACGGAGGAGGAGATGCAGATGTTGCAAATGGCTGAATTGTGGAGGGAGGAAAGTGTTAGGGTTAAGTTGATGGATTCAAAACTTTCCTTGGAAGAAAAGTATGAAGAGATGAATTAGTTTGTTGATGAGTTAGAGAAGTGTTTGATGATGGCAAGAAAAGTGGGACCTGAGGAGATGAAGTTGAAAAGAGTTGAAGGTTTGATTAAGATGGCAAGATCTTTGGAAGATGCAGCCAACAATTTTGAGTTTGTGGCTCTTAAGGATAACTAATGTTCTAAAAGTAATATAGATGGCTCTAATTATATTCTTGAATTTACCGGTTAGTAAAATATGTTGTTTGAAGCATCTAAGCTTAGGTTAATGCCTACTTATGCAAAGATCATCCTCTCAAAAATATCGTTTGAAGAATTTTCAGAGTTATTTTTTAACGATGTGTTCATACTAATTAGACAACATTATCATTCGCAGTCTAGCGAATAAGTCAAGCTGGTTCTTTAACAAAACGGCAAGTTGATAAAGGCTGGAGACATTGTAGTCTCGGTTAACAGAATCGGACTGATAAATTTTGTAACATTTATCAGTCCACACTAACAGGACCAATCCGCACTACATCAATTCATGTTAGATGAACAAAGGGACACATATGCGATTTTGATAGTGTGGGGAAACTACGAAGACGGCCATCCGCGACAACTTTTTCATAGTGTGGTATATTTGAGCTTCAAGATCAACAACAAAGAAACAAGTGTATCCTTCAAACCAATCATCATGCCAAAGTGCTCCCACGATTCAGGGACATGGTTACATTTATAATCTTATCTTATATCTTTAATCATTGCATCTTGGAAGTTTAGAGAGAACTACTGCAAAATAAACTAAACATTGTGAGCAAACTTGTTATTGTAAGTTAAGTCTGTTAGAGAACACGGAAATTATCAATGTCAACCTCTTGTTTAGCTTTGTTGTCATTGTTTTTCAAATGTTGAACTCTACATGGAAGATTTTTTTTTTTTTTTCTGTTCTTTTGTCACTTGTTTTGTTTGTTTCTTTCTAAAATGAATTTAACAAAAACATAAAAACTGTATTATCTTTTTCTTTTTTTGTTTCTAATGATCCATTGAATCTAGAGATCCAATCTTTTTCCGGCGTTACGATCGCACATGGCCAAATCATGTTATTCTCTTTATACTTTCCAACTCCAAGAAATTCGATTTCCAAATTGAATACTATATTAAAAACTTGAAGATGGCTAAGCTCGTCAGCTTCTGCAAGGGTTTGCTTTTATAAATTAATTAGATTTATAATCTTTCCACACCTCAACATTTTAACTTAAACTGGATATTTCACATGTGAACGTTTCTCATTATCGTAACAATGAATTTGGAGGAGATAAAAACATTCAAATGTGTTGTGGAAGAAAATCACGAGGATTCAACTGTCTGGTTTTACACAGAATAAATTCGTAAATAATAGGATTGGAAAATGTGTGTCCTATCATTCATAATATAAAATTATGAATAGCTTAATTATACAATTGATCTATTTATGTCATTTTAAAAATACAGTAGAGATTACAAACTCCGCAGAGGTAGTAGGGGTCTATTGTGGGGTTAGTGAGTAAGAACAACATAATGAACTTATTCATCTTGCAAAAAAGACAACTTACCTGACTTATATATTATTGACAAAAAAAAATTGTCAAATTAAAAATATATATCCCTACATTGATTTAGACGTGTAATATAGAAATATATATATATTACGCAATATTTTTGGTTGTTAATTTTTTATTGTATCTGTTTTTTTAAAAAAAATATTGTATCTGTTTCTATCACTACTTTTATTATATCTGATTGTATTTTTTATTTTTATTTTTTCTTTATTTCCTAAGCATTATTGAGTGGAATACCACTCATGAGTCATCTACAATTACCATATACGCGATGGATTTACAAACATAATGAACTATGTAGCCCCTTTTTCTGCTAAACAGAACGCCGTCAAATTGTAAGATAATCAATCTAACTAAACATGGAAATTATAATTTTAGCTGATCTTTTTTGTGTCATTTTATTTATTTAATCCATAATTGAAAGAGTATTTTTTTGGTAAACATTGAAAGAGTTTTTTTTTTTTTAAAGGGCAATTTTTTTTTTTTTTTGACATCGTTGAAAGAGTATTTGTTCACGGAAAATATAACATGGAGATTTCTAATTGACTTTGTCGTTCTGGCTAACTGACAAATTCATGAAGAATATTAGTCGAATTAATATATGTCTAAAACATGTTAGAATAGGATATTCTCTTTTGTAAGCATACACAAACCAGAATATTCAAAAATTAACCCTATTTAATATTGTGTATGTGTACTAAACCATGTCATAAATAAAAAGATTAACCCTATTTAATATTTAATATTTTTTCAACGATTGCAAACAAATACTCTAAGTTGCTTATAAAAATATGGGTACAAAAGAGGGAAAATCTGTAAAATAAATAACAAATCAAAACGACTACGAGAAAGAAAACCAAAACAAATCTGTTAAAATAATCGTAGCTTCTGTGTTTACGATATGTGTATCATGCTATGTCTCTCCTTCTCAGCCGTTCAATGTGGACACACTGGGGCCCTTCCCTCTCTTTGTACTATGTTCGTCACAAGTGGAGAGCTGCTTTAATTTTAGTATTTATTTAAAAGTTAAAATTAATCTAAGCCCTTGATTAACAATCAATGATTGTCAATTCTTTAGTTTTGTTTCAAACAATTAAACAATGGTCATAGTTGTGAAGTATATACTTGAGCTACTCGACGTTCCACTTTTATTTAAATATTGAGTTCCCGATCAAAATGTACAGATGTGTTATGTGTATGATTTCATTCCTTTTTGTAACTTGGTCAAAGTTTAATCTCCTTACGAACCAATGAATTATAATTATAATTAGATATATAACGTCTCTAACCGCGGTTCGTTTTTGGTAACCATAGAAAAAAACTTCTAACTGCACCAGCTAGATTTTGATTAGACAAAAATTGGTGAAATAATCAAAAAAAAATTAAAATTATAAAACTAACCATTGCCTAAAGAAATAAAGGAAGAAAAAGAAGAGAGAGAAGAAGAAAGATGATTAGTTTCTTAATTTTAATTTTTTTTGGTTATTAAGCAAAATTTCTCTTTTGATTATTATTTAGAGCCGATGGTTAACTCGATCACTGCATTGCATATGGCATTGCATATGGCTTAATGCAGTTAAAATATTGATCCATAAGATTAAAAAAGAAAAATTGACGATGAAAAAAATTTAATAGTTAAGAGGATCAACAATTTTTTTTTGAATTGAATGTTAAATTGAATTCAAAAAAGAAAAACATGATTACAACTACGTGGATCCTTTCTTATAATTTTCTATACAATTTTTTTTTGATAAAACCAAATAGAAACTCTTTCTTCTGTCAATTCCCATCTTCGAGAACGCTCAGGTGGCCTAGCGGCAGTACTGAAGCAGGGTTCTCACACACGAGTCCGAGAGGTCGGGGGTTCGATCCTCAACGACACTCGAAGGGCCGGGGACGGACTGGAACCGTAAAAAATCCCTGTCCGACGTCAGGTGGGCTACGGCCAGTACTGAACGCCGGCTTTGGGGATTTCTTGCAAGGGGGCCCCTTCGGGGGTGGGGACAGCGTCTAAAAATAAGGGTGTAAAAAGCCTGTTTAACCCACACAAGTTTTAACCACGCGTCTGTGGTCCAGTGGCGACAATCAACCTGGGAAGTCATGGGTTCGATCCCGCTGGGAGGTAGTTGCTCTTGAGGGACCTTCGGGCCCAATACGGACACGCCTGCAGACCCGTGGCCACTGGTGGGATTTACATGGGGTGATCACCAGCCCTCCTGGATGGCCTCGGCGGGCTCCCCGGCTCAGCTCCGGTGGACGGTCTTTGGTCGCTAGTCGGGTCCTCACGAGGTCTCGGATACCAGGGTTATCAAAAAAAAAAAAAAAAAAAAAAAAAAAAAAAAAATTCCCATCTTCATCCCAGCTTTATCTAGAAGAGGATCAACAATTATTTTGTGATTAAATTATTTTAAAACACGTTTTTTTTTTTGGTCGAAAAAACACGTTTTCTATGTTTCAAACTTAAAACTTAATAAGGGCTGGACAAGTATAGTCAAGCTCAGTTCAGCTTCAACATGGTTCAAGCTGTTGGAGATAAGTTGTATCCGTGCTTTCTTTCCCATGTCCTTTACTTTTTGTTTGCTTAGATTGCTTGTAGACCCTTTCGATTGCTCATCTGTAACCTAGTTGTCAATGTTTCTCCGGCTTACCGGAAAACCACTGTTCCGATTGCCCTTTATGGGTCGATATATATATTTTTGATTAAAAAAAAAGTTGTATCCAATTACGTACAGTAAGTCCGAACTAATTTTTGTTCACTCAGTTTGGTTCAAGGTGATAAATATTCAAACCAAACTGAAACTAAAGGTACAACTACAGATTAATCTTCAAACAAAATGCAGGTTTATATTTCAGTTCAACTCGAGAGTATATATGATTTACTAGTTTGGAAATATCAATGATTGCGATCAATCTAGGCAAGAATGATCATAACCACAAGTCACGTGCCTTGAAAACGAAGATACTAGACACTTGGAACATAATGAAGAACACGAAAAAACTGGCATTTTGAAGACAATACTATATAAATTTTAAAAATACAAATTAATACGAACGTACGTAGTAACTAAGCATCGGTGTAGACAAACGATCAACTCTATAGTGTATATGAATATGATTTGAGTTATGCACTTGCGCAAAAATAATTTGGCTAACTTCTTCTAATTTTGATAAAAATATTATGACCAAACAAAAAAAACTTCTCGAGAACAATCTTTTTATTACCCAAATGAGTGATCTATAATTTGCAACTTTTCCCCCAATTTGGCAAGTTGATAATAAGTGTTTCCTAGACTTTCTTGGGTGACTGTCGACTAAATCACACGCGCCTCGCAGCAGCGCGTAACGTGGCATGTCTAGTCTTATTACAGCGTATCCAAATTGTTTATCTGTTAACTGTTACGTGTGGGAAATGGAGGGCCTTTTATCCACATTAATGATTACTCAGAAAAGAAACTATTCCAATTTTCTTTTTCGTTTTTTTTTCTTTCTTTTATTATTAA
The DNA here is from genome assembly GCF_000695525.1 of Brassica oleracea var. oleracea. NCBI lineage: Eukaryota > Viridiplantae > Streptophyta > Magnoliopsida > Brassicales > Brassicaceae > Brassica > Brassica oleracea. Next base: position 4,781,386 of record NC_027752.1, read on the forward strand.
CGTTATCAAGTTTTCCATTTAACTCCTCATTTGTTTCGTGTTTCCTACGAAGATCCCTTACTATTAAAATACCACCAGATTTGAGATCACAAATATTCTCATTTGATTTGATGAAAGACAAAATAGATGGTCTGAATTAAAAATTCGCTGCGCTTATTAGATGGCAGAATATTAAACACATTCACGAAATTATTACGTACTACTTTTCGTGCAAACTTTTTCCATCCAAAAGTTGATTTTATATTAAATATCCAACGGTGGAAACAAACTCCCTACAGAAGGACCACTCATTTCTAGAAATTAAGATTAGGGTGCATCCAGCAAAAAAGATATATTCATGGGTGTTTCGTGAGAAATTTATAATATTAGGGGTATGTTTGATATTTAGATTTCTTTAACTCTCATCTCACATTCTTTTGGACTCTTGTGATCAGAAAAATGCTATATATACTCGTTCATTTCGCTCGGTTTAAAACTTATAGCAAAATCTCCAATTACATATAATCTCTGAATGTTTAAGAAACTAATTTAAAAGTAATTAACATAATATCGCTGATTGTGGAGCTTTGATGGCAAGGGTTCGAAAGCTGACGATAAGCCAGAGCGAGAGGTACCTTGGGAGCAGCTACGGTTTCGGTGGCAGTAACGGAAACTCCGTCACCGACGAATCAGAGCTCACCGAAGAGGACGTCTGGTCACACGCCGTTGATCACAGCCCCGAGGATACGCCCGAATCGTTTGGCGCGTGGAGTTCACGCGATGCGGTGATGAGGAACGGGCGCGTGTGTGGTGGACTGTCGCTGGCGTTCGAGGACATGTCATCGTCGCCGACGATCTTGCATCAGATACGCGGCGGAGGAGAAGTTGGCGGTGGAGAAGTAGGAGGAGGAGGAGGAGGACAAGCACAGCGGCAGCTAGCGTCGTCGGCTCCGGTGAACGTGCCGGACTGGAGTAAAATATACCGAGTCAACTCGGTTGAGTCGATACACGAATCGGAGGAAGAGGAGGATGAAGAATCCGGGATGATGCCGCCGCACGAGTACCTAGCTAAGAGTCAAAAGCGGCGGAGCAGGAAATCTGGCGGCGGCGCGTCGGTGTTCGAAGGAGTTGGAAAGACTCTTAAAGGACGAGAACTGAGGCGCGTTCGAGACGCGATTTGGAGCCAAACAGGGTTCTACGGCTAATTAAGTAGCAATATATAATTAAAAACATTTAAAATTTTCAGCTGAAAAGGTTTGAAAAAGTTGCTTATTATTGTGTAGAATTAGTTTTGAAACTTTCTTGAATCCCAAGCGTGAGATGTATAAGACTTATTTGGCTTCCCATGCATAATGTTTTTCTACCTATTTTTCTTAATTAATTGTTTGATAATCCTCAAGAACCTAGATCATGTGCGATGCTGCGTAAAATTTTATTTCATGCAAATGCAATACCATTAAAAGTTACCAAAGAACTCTTGATCCAAGGCAGACGATAGGTTACAAAGGTTGAGTGATAATTTCCTGAGAGAGACTTGATTGACTTTTTTCTTTCGAGCTCGAATCTATGATTGTAATAGAATGGCTTCAACTTTTATGAATATTACATAAATTAGTTCTGGACCAAGAAATATCATCATGACATGAACCTCGGAAACTTTAAATTAGCAGAAAAAGCAAATATAAAATTTTATTCAGAACCGCAATTAGTTATACAGTTTTTTTTACCTTTTTTTTGGTAAAAAATAGTTATACAATTTTGTTCCTCGTAGTATTCATTTTTAGCTAAATATGATTAACATATTAATAATGATAAACCCAATTCATATGTCATGTTCTACGTAACAAGGATATTAATGATTGAGCTGAGAGCACTGGAATTATTTATGATAGTAAAAGATTAGTTTATCAAATAGTATTAGGTCTGGTTATTAATTAAGTGATAATTTGACATGATATGAAAGGCAGGTTTGTATATAATTAATGAGAACAGATGTGTCCTCGCAACATTATTGTGTCCACAGGTAAACTGTCCAAAGAATCCACTTCAAAGTGGGCACTCACGAGTAGGAAAAGACACTATTTTCAATTAAATTTTCCCAACAAAAATCATGATGGTTGATAAAATGGCATCTTGTTATAAGTAAATATATAATAGACACGTCACCAAAAGTTATAACATAGAAGAGAGACTAAACAGATAACTACTTCTGAGTTCTGACTGTATAACAATGGATGCATGGAAGAAAAATACCTAAATGGACTGATCTAGTGGTCGATGAAACATCACATGATAACCAGTCACTGCCAAATGATTTATGTTTTGATCTATATACCAATCTCAAATACACACGTATGATATGTATATATATATATGTTTATGTATGTACTCATGTATGTTATATAGACATGATGAGGATATGGAGGGGGTAGGGTATGGATTGGGGTCAAAAGAAAGTGACACAAGTTAAGAGTCTTGTGATAAAGCATAATAGAAGGGAAATTTGTCAAAAAATTGTTTTCGATCCCTTTGTCAGTTATAATGCCTTTGCCTTTTTCAAGAAAGGACCTTTGAGAGTGAATATATGATCGAGAAGTCTATATTGTGGTCATGCCCTTCATATGTGTGGGCTCAACACATGTCTTTCCATTCTTATCTTGCTCAAACCCTCTCTTCACCGTTCATCACTCTCCCATTAATTTGATTCCTATATTCTTAGAAGTAGTACATTGAAATCCAACAACATTGATTATTATAGAAAAAAATTCAAGAATGCTATAAGTTCTAGATATCAATATTTTGTAGACAAAGTCATATCTTCTGATTGTCTTCATATGATTTTTTTTTTGCAATAAATGATAAATGAAATCATGTACTTCTAGTATCCAGTTTGTGCTGGTTGTGGTTTATGGAATTAGTTAACATTTTTCAAATACATATTTAATCAATGAGCTCGTGTTACATTACATCTGAATTTTTATAATTAGACAATAAGATGTTTTCAGATTACTCTGAACTTTGATGCCAAATATAAAATATCCCGATTAGAAAACAGATAGGGAAGAAAGGTGAAGTGAACTTACTTTCATCGCTTTTCTCTTTCATCAAAACCAGAAGAAGAAGAAAAACTCCATAGCCACCGATCTCCCTCTGTAGTTGGCTGTGCTTCTCACCGTCGCTACGTGAGGGAGGATCTGCTCCTCCTCTTTAGTTTGAGCTAAATCTTGTTTAATTTCGTCTTGTGTTTTTTAAGTTCTTTTGTGAATCAGATCAGTGATTCGATTGTTTAAGTCTCCGGCGACGCGCCTTCTTCCTCGGTGGTCGTCCGACTTTGTCTCTGGGAAGCGATGGCTCTTTCAGCATCGGTTTTGCCGGCTTTTGTCTCCGGGAGGGGATGGCTTCTCTAGTATCTCGATCGCTGGTTTTGTGTCTCCGGGAAGGGATGGCTTCTCTAGCATCTCGATCGCCGGCTTTGTGTCTTCGGGAAGGGATGGCTTCTCTAGCATCTCGATCGCCGGCTTTTTCTCAGGTAGATCTACCACCCAGAGCGCTTCAGTTGTTCTTCTTGCCTCTCTTTCTAAGTCTCAGAGGACTTTCTCCTCCACTCGGTTGTATGTGGCGTTTGAAAGTATCTTGAATGATTATGAACGATTGTAGGCGGTTGTTAGCTTTGTGGGTCTCGTAGATCCTTCAGTGTGTTTGGTTCATTGGCTCGAGCTTTGAGTATAATGTTCAGGTGGAACAGAGAGTATCCGGTTAGTCTATGCCGTCGACGTTGATCCGTAGAATCGTCGTGATAGCTCCGGAGGTTTCGATTACGACACGGGTTACTGTCCCGTGTTGGTAATGAGTTTTTTTGTGGGCTTTAGGCCCAAGTTTAGCTTTGTAAGTGATCGGTTTGTCTTTGTGCTTTTTATTTATGGTTGTTGTAGTCTTGGACTTGGTTTTTATTTGGGCTTTCGACCCATTAATAAAATTCTAGACGACAAAGAAAAGAAAAGAAAGGTGAAGTGAAGCAAGTGTGCAGCTATGTCTAGTGATTTCACTGTGTCCAATGGGTCATGAATAAATAAATGATATCAGCTGTTTATATATGGTAGAGCGAGTGGGAAAAATATTAAAATACTATATTGATGTCATGGGGGCCCAAATTGGACAGAGACCCAACTTCTTAAAACTATACTAAACACCCCTTTTTGAAACTACGCTAGACGTTAGTTGGGCATTAACTCCGGGCCTAGCGAGTTACCAAAAAATCAGGGATTAAACGGGGTATACGCGGAGAGTAATTTTAATTATTATTTTAAATTTTAAATACATATATCTATATATATATGAATTTAGGGAGAGGTACAAGTAAAAGTAATGTAGCCAGGTGGTAAATGGGCATGCATTAGTTTATCTGTACTCGGGTTCGAAGCCCTTAAGGCTCTTTTTGGTTATTTTTGTGTGTTTTTTAAGTGAATGGCATAATTGTAATTATGTCATCTTCTTCCTTGCGTTTTATTTAGGTTTTCTGCAAATTTTTTTCCGCCTCCTTCAACACAGATTTGTCAAAAACCACAGATTTTATAAGATTTTCTTGTTGTTTATGTATCAAACTCATAGATCTACCTTCTAGCATGCGATTTAAACACCTAAAACTTCAAAAAGAATAAACTTTTTGATCAATCCGATTTCTTGGCCGAGGATGGTGAAATCGCTACGGTGGACCTCCGCCGAGCGCTTCAGCGCCGCGTAATCGGGCTCCACGGGCGTGTTTTCGAACAGAGCTAAACACAAAAAGAAAAATATATTCTTCGTTTATATTCTATGTATACGTCTACTATGGGGGAACATTTGTTTAGCCATGTTATAATCTTTTTCCGTAGCATCAAACTACAACCTTTTTTTTTTAATCAAACTACAACTTAGGGTATTAATGTCATGTACTCATGCAGTTGAAACTCTTCCTTTTTCTGAATTGCAATGGGAATTTTCAAAAACACAACTTATTTATACATATTTCGTAAAATATCACAATTTTATACACCGATTGACTAACTTACCAAAAAAAAAAAAATTATTTTTACAATTATCTTTCACGTGATAATAAAAATGTAATAGAAATTTTTTTGTGTTTGTAATATTTATAAGGCCATTAGGTCAGTAAGCTCTATTTGTGTTTTTTTTACATGGATTATAAGAATCTTATGAGTATATTTGTAAAACTAAATGTTAGGAATAAAAATAGAGAGAATTTATGTCGCAGTAAGAGAGAGTTTAGTAGACTTATAAAAACTAAATTTGTTGAATAACAACAAATGATTCACCGGTACCAGTTTCGGTTATTCATAAACCGGTGTTATCAAAGTCGTCGGGTATATATTAATTCGGACCGTTTTCTCGTTAAAAGTCCTAACCTTTCTCTCTTCAACAGAAGCTCACACCGGCTCCGCCGCCGCCGCCACCGGCGTCACTCATCAGCCCCCCAATTTTTCCCTCTTCGCGCCTTTCGATTGAGTATCGTTATCTGTCTCTCCGTTACTGTATGTTCGCTCAAGTTATCTTCAGACGAACTCGATTCCTGGTAGTACGCTCCTTCCACGTCGCTAAGAAGTTCTCGAACCCCCCCGACCCAGAAGACATTCTCTTCAGTTCCCTCTGTTTGAACCTAAGGCAAAGAAGATGGAACGCTCTTCACCAACTCTCCCCAGCTCTCACAAACCCCTTGGTAAGCAGACTCCTTCTCCAGTTCCGAACCTCCCCGAAGCTAGCCCTCGAGTTCCACAACTGGTTCCTGGGGAACAGCACCGTGGCTAACCCCTCCGAAGCCTCTTGCGTGATGGTTCACTTGCTGGTTGAGTCCAGAAGGTTCGACGATGCGTTGTCAGTAATGGCGAGTCTTATGTCAAAGTTGAGTCCTTTAGATGTTTTGTCTGGTTTGATTCGAAGCTACGAACCTTGTGGTTCGAGTCCCGACGTGTTTGACTCTTTGGTCAGAGCTTGTACGCAGAACGGCGACGCTGAGGGAGCTTGTGAAGTGATCGAGCAGGTCAGAGCAGAGGGGTTCAACGTCTCTGTCCACGCGTTGAACAACTTCATGGGATGTTTAATTAATCTGAACGAGATCGATTGGTTCTGGAGCGTTTACAAGGAGATGGATGGTTTGGGATACGTTGAGAATGTCAACACTTTTAACCTCGTTATATACTCGTTTTGTAAAGAGCGTAAGTTGCTCGAAGCGTTGTCAGTGTTCTACAGGATGTTGAAACGTGGGGTCTGGCCTAATGTCGTTAGCTTTAACATGATGATTGATGGAGCTTGTAAGGTTGGAGATATGGAGTTCGCGTTGGAGCTCTTAGGGAAGATGAGAGTTATGTCTGAAGGGTTTGTCTCGCCTAATGATGTTACGTATAATACAGTTGTCAACGGGTTTTGTAAGATTGGGAGGTTGGATTTGGCGGAGAGGATCCGTGGTGAAATGGTTAAGTCAGGTGTTGAGTGTAATGAGAGAACGTACGGAGCTTTGGTTGATGCGTACGGAAGAGGAGGAAGGTCAGATGAGGCTTTGAGGCTGTGCGATGAGATGACGAGTAAAGGACTTGCGGCGAATACCGTTGTGTGTAACTCTGTTGTTTATTGGCTGTTTATGGAAGGTGACGTGGAAGGAGCTATGTTGGTGTTGAGTGATATGATCAGTAAAGAGGTGGAGGTAGACAGGTTTACTCACGCTATTGTCATCAGAGGTTTATGCAGAAACGGTTATGTAGAGGAAGCTGTTAAGTTACAGAGAGGGATTAAACTTGAGGAAGATGTAGTTGGTTACAACACGCTAATGCACCATTTTGTAACGGAGAGGAAGATGAGATGCGCTGGTGATCAGATTCTAGGGAGTATGTTTGTTCGTGGTTTGAGCGTTGACGCGGTTTCGTTTGGTACTTTGATCGATGGATACTTAAAGGAAGGGAAGGTGGAGAAAGCTGTGGAGGTGTACGATGGTATGATCAAGATGAAGAAGCTGCCGAATCTCGTGATTTACAATTCGATTGTGAATGGATTAAGCAAGCGAGGGTTGAGCGGAGCGGCTGAAGCAGTGGTGAAGGCTATGGAGAGCAAGGACGCTGTGACTTACAACACGGTGTTGAACGAGTCTCTCAAAATTGGGAACGTGGAAGAAGCTGTGAGTGTCTTATTTGAAATGCAGAAGGATGACGGTGAGAAGCTGGTTAGCTTGGTGACTTATAATATCTTGATCAATCATTTGTGCAAGTTTGGGTGTTGCGAGAAAGCTAAGGAGGTTTTGAAGGTTATGGTTGAGAGAGGTGTTGTTCCTGATTCTATAACGTATGGAACTCTGATAACATGGTTTAGTAAGAATCGCGGTGGAGATGAAGTTGTTGAGGTACATGATTACATGGTTCTTAATGGAGTTAGACCTCATGAACAGATTTACAAATCTGTTGTTAGTCCTCTTCTTGATGGAGAGCCATAGTTCAAAGTGCCACAGAATGGTTTGCATCTTGTTCGTAAGCGTGGACCCTTTGATGATTCTAATCAACGGTCAGTGTTGGGGAAAAGAGAACGGCTTAGGCGTTGACGTCGACTTGTAAATCGGAGGTATGTCTGACACGTGGCCAAGTTATATCTTTGTCACGGGCTATACAGAAAGAAAGAAAGAAGAACAAAACCAACGACGTATGTTGTTGGAATCTTCTCAATGAATAACTACTCCCTCCGTTCATTAATGATAGAATTTCTAGAAAAAACCTTTGTTTGACAAAGATGTATTTTTTGTGTTTTCTATAAAAAAATTATAAACTTTAAAAAAATTAATTGTATTTGTTGAATTACTATTGGTTAAAAGTTATTGAAAATTGAAAATTACAGAAAACGATATATTTATTATGGTAGTTTAATATGTTTTATTAATATATGTAAAAATACTAAAAAGTTTATCATTTACGAAAGGAGGGAGTATAAGTTAAAAATGAATGGCTGCGACTACTATTGTATAAATCTTCCGTTGTTATTTTGCTACATGTCGTTATCTCTAAGCAATGATGTGTTTAAACGTTTTTAATTTTCATTTTTCATGATAAAATAATAATACTAACCAACACATGGCTTAATGCTTATCTCTCTCTCTCTTTCTTAATAAATTATAATTTTCTGTGGAATAATATAGAGATGAGTTTCAGAGATTGAGGAATGGCGTGGTGAGGTAGTGGAGTGGATGCTTCAACAACAAACATTCTTAATCTCTTCTCAGCATAAATCTCCTACCTGAACAAGTGCACAGACACATTCCTTGTCTTTTCTGGTGTTTGTTTGGGGCAGCCATGGAAATGTGTTGGCAGATACAGAGACCGGCGAGTCTCAGACTGGTGTTCCATCAAAAGGGTCCGCTCAAGATCAATACTTGTATTGGTTTTCTCCATCCTCACCCCAAATCTTACTCCTTTTCCAGTGTATGTTTCTTACTTTCTTTCCCTTTCCTTGATACTCACTTCTTATATGTATTTTTGGCGAGTTCGATGCTCTTTGGATTCTACTTTTCTTTACTTGGGAAATGAACTGCACAATGTTCTACCTTATTTTTTTAAAGTGAGATCGCCTTTTTGATTAGGAGATCTTTAGTTGGAACTGAAATTTGACTGAACGTAGTGTTTTTTACTAGATTCAACTCTGGTCCTTGTTGGAGATTCATCTCTGGTCCTCGTTTGGAGAAATGCATAAATGTCTCATTTTATAGTTTTGGATTATAATATTCAGTTTGGTTACTTCTGGTGTGATTAACTAGTTTCAGGTGCTCTTTGTATCTAATGTTCTGGCCTAGAGATTGTGAAAAGGTGGTTGAACAGCTGTATAGTCGATTTTCTAACCATAGGCATGTTTTGTTTACCAGCTTGCTTCGTTGGAAAGTCAATACAACTCAAATGGGTTTCTGCATCAGATCACGGCAAGTGCAGGTTAATAATCAAGATTGGGTTCACATGGTCTGTAACTTACTCATTGTTCATTTCTGAGTCAGTCTTTTTTGATGCATTTCTTGTTTTGTTCACCAAGATTTTTCAAGGAAGAAGCAAGGGAGAATGGCAGCTTCAGGGCCCAAAAGTTCATCTCCAAGAGGCCTTGGGCGACGAACAACGGTGGGAAGTGCTCAGAAAAAAACTCCCAAGAAGAACGGTGAAAAAGATAGCAATGCAACTTCTGCAGTAACAAATGAGGTTTTAGAGATCAGTAAGTTGCCAGATGCTAAAGCTGATGTACAAAAACGAGGTTCTACTGTTCTTGGTGAGAGGAATGTGTTAGATAGGTCGGAAACTGAGGTTGACGCTTTATTGAAAAAAGAGCTAAAAGTTGAAAGAGAGAATCTTCGTAGGAAGGAAATAGAAGCGCTTGCGGAGGAAACTTTGGCGAGAGGTGATAGAATGTTTGTATATCCTCTTACTGCGAAGCCTGATGAAGACATAGAAGTGTTTCTCAACATAACTCTATCAACTCTGAACAAAGAGCCAGATGTTTTGATCATGGGGGCGTTCAACGACTGGAGATGGAAATCTTTCACGAGGAGATTGGAAAAGACATGGATCAATGGAGATTGGTTGTCATGTCTCCTTCACATCCCTAAAGAAGCATATAAGATTGATTTTGTGTTTTTCAATGGGCAAAGTGTTTATGACAACAATGACTCAAAAGATTTCTGTATAGATGTAAAAAATGGGATGGATAAAGTAGAGTTTGAGAATTTTCTTCTAGAAGAGAAGTGGAGAGAGCAAGAGAAGCTAGCTAAGGAAGAAGCTGAGAGGGAAAGGCAAGAGGAAGAGAAGAGAAGAATCGAAGCTCGAAAGGCTGCTATTGAAGCTGATAGAGAACAAGCAAAGGCGGAGACTCAGAAGAGACGTGAGATGCTTCAACAGGCTCTTGAGAAAGCTGTAGTCTCGGCTAGGAATGTATGGTACATTGAGCCAAAGAATTTCAAAGGTGAAGATAAAGTGAAGCTATATTACAACAAAAGCTCTGGTCCTCTGGCTAATGCCAAAGAAATCTGGATACATGGAGGGTTTAATAGCTGGGTTGATGGTTTATCTATCGTTGAAAAGCTTGTTGATGCTGAGCTTAAGGATGATTCAAAGAACGGAGACTGGTGGTTCGCTGAAGGTATATATTTGTGTAGTCACATATCTTGGTTTGCTAGTTGTCTTATTGATCTTTGTAATTTGATATGCAGTCATAGTGCCGGTCCGTGCTCTAGTCATTGACTGGGTCTTTGCTGATGGACCACCTGAAGGAGCGTTTCTGTATGACAATAATAGTCGCAAAGATTTCCACGCACTTGTTCCTCTAACAACTCCAGAAGAAGCTTACTGGTCAGAGGAAGAAGATCGAATGTTTAGGAAACTTGAGGAGGAGAGGAGGTTAAAAGAGGAAGCTATGCGTGTCAAGGTTAGTACCCAATGCATTGTCATCTCTCTCGACCACACTTTATTTACATATCTTCATCTTTGTATTTGAGCAGATGGAGAAAACAGCTCGTTTGAAAGCCGAAACTAAGGAACGAACACTTAAAATGTTTCTGCTTTCCCAGAAGGACGTGGTTTACACCGAGCCGTTAGAGATTCAAGCGGGAAGCCCTGTGACAGTTTTGTACAATCCTTCAAACACTGTTTTGAACGGAAAGCCCGAGGTTTGGTTTAGAGGCTCTTTTAATCGCTGGACTCATCGCTTGGGTCCTTTGCCTCCTCAGAAAATGGAAGCAGCAGATGATGGAAGCTCACACTTGAAGACTTCTAGTAAGATCTCAGTTTTGTAAACTTTCTATGATTATTTGACTAATGTATCTCTTTTTTCACAGCTAAGGTCCCATTGGATGCTTACATGATGGACTTTGTTTTCTCCGAGAAAGAAGATGGTGGAATGTTTGATAACAAAGATGGTTTGGATTACCACTTACCTGTCGTGGGAGGTATTGCCAAGGAACCACCATTGCACATTGTTCATATTGCTGTTGAAATGGCACCCATTGCAAAGGTAAGCAACCATAAGATGTGACATGCCATCAAAAACATTGGTTTATTTATGTTTTGTTGCTTGCAGGTTGGAGGCTTAGGTGATGTTGTCACTAGTCTATCTCGCGCTGTTCAAGAACTAAGCCATAATGTGGATATCATCTTTCCAAAGTATGATTGCATAAAGTACAACTTTGTAAGATTGATACCCTTTCTCATACTTACCACTTTCACTTCCCTTTTGTAGCTGTGGATCTCTCTTTGTACTTAAACTTTGTGCAAAAAAATAGGTGAAAGACTTGCAATTCAACAGAAGCTATCACTGGGGAGGAACAGAAATAAAAGTCTGGCATGGGAAGGTGGAAGGCGTTTCGGTTTACTTCTTAGATCCGCAAAATCGGTTAGCCTTTTTTGCATATGTTCTTTCTACAATCCATTCATCATCTCTTGATGGCATAAAGAAGTTGTTGCATGCTTGACTGGTGCAGATTGTTTCAGCGAGGATGTGTTTACGGTTGCGCAGATGATGCAGGAAGATTTGGTTTCTTCTGTCATGCTGCTCTTGAATTTCTTCTTCAAGGAGGCTTTCATCCAGTGCGTGTTCTAACTTAAATACTTTGTTCTAACTAAGCGGCGCTAACTTGTGGTCCCAAACATGTACAGGACATTCTTCACTGCCACGACTGGTCCAGTGCTCCAGTTTCATGGCTGTTCAAGGATCATTACACTCATTACGGTTTGATCAAAACTCGCGTTGTCTTCACAATCCATAATTTGGAATTTGGGGCAGGTGCCATTGGTAAAGCCATGACATTTGCAGATAAAGCGACTACGGTAAGTGCCTGGAACCATCATCCTCTTAGCATATCTGTTTAACAAATATTCATTCTGCTCTTAACATACATCAGGTGTCACGAACGTATGCCAAGGAAGTAGCTGGAAACTCTGTAATCTCACCACATTTATACAAGTTCCACGGGATAGTAAACGGTATCGACCCTGATATATGGGATCCGTACAACGATAACTTCCTACCGGTAAAGCTTTCATCACATCCCCTCTCCTTGCCCTTTCTTGCTACATGTTGTGATGTTTTGAACACGCTTTGTGTTGTTTCTAAGGTGCCTTATACTTCAGAGAACGTGTTAGAAGGCAAAAGAGCAGCAAAGGAAGAATTGCAAAAGAGGCTTGGACTAAAGAGTGCTGATCTTCCGTTAGTAGGTATTATTACGCGCTTAACTCACCAGAAAGGAATACATTTGATCAAGCACGCTATTTGGCGTACCTTGGAACGCAATGGACAGGTCCTTACTCAACCTTTGAATGGTCTTGTCATGAACTTTTTCACAATCCTTACTAGTTTTGTTGAAAGCAGGTGGTGTTGCTAGGTTCAGCTCCGGATCCTCGGATCCAAAATGATTTTGTGAATTTGGCTAACCAGTTGCATTCTACTCACGGTGACCGTGCTCGGCTTGTTCTAACCTACGATGAACCTCTTTCCCATTTGGTATAAAAAAATAATAGAACCTTTGTTTCATTCTACTTTTGTTCCCGGTGTTGCTCTAAAGTCTTCTTGTGTGTTTGTTAACACTCCAGATATACGCAGGGGCTGACTTTATTCTTGTACCGTCGATATTTGAGCCGTGTGGACTGACACAGCTCATAGCCATGAGGTACGGCTCTGTTCCTGTCGTAAGAAAAACTGGAGGTAACGGTTTTTTAACTAAAGCTTAGCTTGTTTCTCTCAAGACCGAGCTGACTTTGATGGTATGGTTTATATTTTGTCCAATATAGGACTCTATGACACGGTTTTTGATGTAGACCATGATAAAGAAAGAGCACAAGCACAAGTTCTAGAACCTAATGGCTTCAGCTTCGACGGGGCTGATGCTCCTGGTGTGGATTATGCTCTCAATAGGTAAAAACAACCAGACTCTAAACTAACACTCTCGTTGACTGGATACTATTAGCTGGTGGTTTTCCTTTTATTGCAGGGCGATATCGGCTTGGTACGATGGGAGAGAGTGGTTTAACTCACTGTGTAAGACGGTGATGGAGCAAGACTGGTCATGGAATCGTCCTGCACTTGAGTACATTGAGCTCTATCACTCTGCCCGCAAGTGAGAAAAAAGGAAAGTATAAATTATCTTTGTAAATTACTAGCTTTTGATCCTTTCTTCTTCTGTTATCATCATATGGATTCTGCTTTTGTAATTCTGAATAAAATAAAGCTAATCAAAGTTTGTTTATTATGCATACCACTATTATATTTCTCAATTGATTTCTGTAATTTAGATTTTTCAAAAAATAAAAGAAAACCTTAACCTGACACTAAAACTGTAACTCTTTCAGCTGCGGTTATCATTTGAATTAGTAACCAAAAAAAAAATGTCATCAGTTTTGACATTTTTAGTAACTCCAAAAACTATCATTAGAAACGCCATCATCGCATTTTGCCAAACGTTACCCGTTTTATAGTTATAAAAATAACATTTTTGTGTGTTTGTGTTTATTATTTATTCATGCATTTCTCACTCTCAGGTGTAGAGAGAGAGAGTGTTAAGCGAGAAAGAGTCAGAGAGATATTCCCATCAAACAGAAAAGAGACCCACAAAAAAGAAGCTTGAATCTTTGACTTCAACTTAAATAAATCTTTGATTTTGCATTGACTTCCTTGGAATTTGAGCTCTTTCAGCTTAGATCAAAATGTCTTTTAAGAACAGAGGAGGAGGAAGTTTTGGAGATCACTACTTTACTCCAAGGAATGTGGTTTCTAGAAACTCTGTGTTTTTCTTCTGCATCGCAAGTTTCTGCCTTGGAATGCTCTTCAGTAACAGGTAACTCCTATCTCACTGTTCATGTCTGATTCTAGCTTTTATTTTTATGGAGTTAAAATCGAGTCTAAGTTTTCCTTTTCGTTACTAATTACTTCATCTTCTTGGGACTATAAAATCTGCTTTTGAAATTTCTCCAAATATAAAGTAGGTTTCTCCAGTTTAGAATTTTTGTCGGTGTAGACGTACTTTTATCAGACAGGTCTATCTGCTCATCTTTCTGTGTAGCTTTTGTTAGGAATCATCAGGCATGCAAAAAAAGAAAAGTACATCTTGTACTTGCTTATCAGATAGATTTTATCAAATGGTGGCACATTGGAACTTTTGGTATTTGAGGGAAGAGGATCACAGAAATGTGGATTCTGTTTTGGGCATCAGTTTGGTTTCTTCATTCCAATATGGCCTGGATTGTATTGGAAATAGAAAAGTTGTTTGGCCTCAAGTATGAAAAGAACATAGAGGAGCTTGCATCTTTTTGTCACAAAACTATATGTATCACTTCGAAAATCATCTGCATTTTGGCTCGGAATTGTGTTTGTTTTGATCTTATTATGGAGTTAAGGGTTTGTACTTGGTTATGAAAATGGCTTGATGATGATCATTATACCAGGATGTGGAATGTACCTGAAGGTAGAGGCATATCAACACTCTCCAAACTAAGCCTAAAATCTGGTGACTCTGTCCAAAGTAAAAACAATGTAAGAGTTCTGCGTTCTTGAAAAAGTTAGATTCACTTAAAAATCGATATTACATTTGTTTGGTCTCGTGTTATTTAGCAGGTTTTGGAATATGGTAACAACACTATCGGGTAAAAAAACCATTTAGAAACTTTACCAGATAGTATCTATGAACGATTGATATATATATATATGATTGTAGATGATGTTGCTGTTAAATATATATATCAAAAACAAATGCAGGATCTTAGATAAATCCATCGCAAGTTTGGAGATGAAACTCGTAGCTGCTAGAGCAGAGCGGGAGTCATTGTCCGGGAAGTTTAGCATGTCTGAAGAAGCCAAGAAAAGAAAATACTTCATGGTTATTGGTATCAACACTGCCTTTAGTAGTCGTAAGAGACGTGACTCAGTCCGGTCAACGTGGATGCCACAAGGTAAACGCTGTTTCTTTCTCGAGTTGCTTTGAGTGTAAATAAAACAGGAAAATGGTAACTGTTTTTATTTTGGTTTTCTAAATAATTGTTCAGGAGAGAAGCTTAAGAAATTGGAGGAAGAGAAAGGCATCATTGTTCGCTTTGTTATAGGACACAGGTACAAAGGAGAAGTCATGTTCTGTAGTGAATAAAACAAAGCATTTACACCAATACTGACATTATAATTTTCTGGTTTTAGTACGTTGTCTCTTGGCGTTCTTGAGAAAGCTATTGAAGCAGAGGAGAAAACATATGGTGATTTCTTGAGACTGGTAAAGAACTCTCATGGTTCTGAAACTTCATTCTCTTGTTTGTTTGGTGTTTTTTTCTCTACTTTTTGTATTAAAGATTTAGGAAAAAAAAAACAGGAACACAGAGAGGGATACATGGCGTTGTCTGCCAAGACGAAGACGTTTTTCGCTACAGCTGTTTCCTTGTGGGACGCTGAATTCTACATCAAAGTTGATGATGATGTTCATGTGAATCTTGGTAAACAAAATAATACTAATAATCAAAATGCTTCATCTTTAATCTTTATATTGTATATCATTTCATCCATTTTGTTTTGATGTCTTTTTTTTTTCTGGCAGCTACTCTCAAGACGACTTTATCAAGTCACCGGAACAAGCCTCGTGCTTATATCGGATGCATGAAGTCCGGTCCTGTCCTAGCAATAAAGTAAGTGAAAAAAACACCTAGGTTCCTAAACTGCATACAAGCAGCAGCCTAAAAGTAAAAATGTTTACAAACAAACAGGGGTGTGAAGTACCATGAACCGGAGTATTGGAAGTTTGGAGAGGTCGGGAACAGGTATTTCCGCCATGCCACGGGACAGTTCTACGCTATTTCTAAGGATCTAGCTACTTACATATTGATAAACCAGTAAGTTCGTTTAAATAGCTGTATAATGCAACCAAAATGCTAGGGGGGAATACATTTAATCTTATTTTATTTTCTTGAAATAAAGGGATTTACTGCATAAGTATGCGAATGAGGATGTTTCGTTGGGATCTTGGTTCATAGGATTGGACGTTGAGCATGTTAATGACAGAAGACTCTGTTGCAGTACTTCTCCTCGTGGTAAAACAGTTTAACAAGTCTGGTTTGGTTTAGTTTAGTTTGTACTAGTTACCGGTTTTACTTTTTTTAACTTGATCTTTAAAATATTTTTAGATAGTGACGTTTCATTTCATTTTGGAAACGCAGATTGTCAACTAAAAGCAATGATGGGAGATGTTTGTGCGGCATCGTTTGACTGGAAATGCAGCGGAATCTGTCAGTCGGCCGAGAGAATGGCTGATGTTCATGAACGTTGTGGTGAACCTGAAACTGCGTTATGGACGTCGAGTTCTTGAGAAAAAAATATAAAGAGAAACAAAAATTTCTTACTATATTCATAATTATACAACATATATTTACTCGTGGACTGTATTAATAGTAGGGTTTTTGGGTGAGAAGATGAATAAATGTATGCAAAAAGTAGTGAGTGAAGTGGTTTAATGAAAGACTATGAAATAATGGTTATGGTCACATTTAGTTGTTGTTGTGCCTTTTATTAATTCCCACACGTGTCCTCTTTTTCTTGCTTCTCATTAAATCTCACTGCCACTATTTTTGTTTTTTGTTTTTTGTTTTTTCCTGGCCTATTATTAAGAAGCTTTTGAGTTCAATATTAATAACATTCGTTGTGGGACGTTCTTTTACCAGGAATTACAATTGTATTTCATTTAAAAAAAAAATATTGGAACAAGTCTGCTCAATTTCAGGTAGACTCGCATCATAACTTATTTATTCGGTCTTGGGAATTTTTGCTACTGTCGAGTTTGAATTTTATAAGTTGGAACATTTTGATTCACATATTAATAACATTCGTCGTGGGAAGATTAAGGAAACGGTTTCCTTATTTCACTGAATTATGAATAATCTAACGAATTTTCGGAAAGTGTTTACATTTTGTCACAAACATACTTCCGGAAATGTTGAACGACTTGATGGAAGTTAATAATAAACCCTATTGCCTACTGGCTACTGAGAGAGTGAGTATTGTTCTAACTTCTAAGATTGACAAATAGCGGATAATAAACCTTACACTTTTATTTAAGTAACGTTAAAAACAAGTCAATTAACTGTAGACAGAAGTGCAAATAAGTACAAATCAAAACTTATAATTCTCTGTATTGTTGCAATATCCTCGCGATAGAAAGCCCACGACAACATTTTCATTCTAGCTATTACTTTTACTCTCGTAGCGTGTTACTACATTTTTTTTTTGCTTAAAATTCCTTATGTACTTTCTAAAAATAGAAGTGTTATATCGCAGCTGTACTTGGATTTTGGGGTTTGTGTCGCGTGTCGCGTGTCAACATACCTTCGGAGCAACAAAAATGATTAAGGCATCAGTTAAATATTGTTCAAAATAGGAAACAGTTTTTAAAAAATTATAAGAATACCTTCACGGTTAATAAAACCATCTTTGCCGTTTTGGGTTGACGCGTGATATTGGCACGGCTCAATCGAACAAAACCGATCTCTATCAAGTGAGAACACGACTATTTGATTGAACCGCACTAATATCTCGCGTTACCTTGCATCATAATTCAGCATATCTCAGAAAATCAGGAAACAAATAAGTAACATCAACTATTAAACCATATTACAAGTATATAAAAATGATGTGTCGACACTGAAAATGTTACTTTACCGGTGAACATCATCGGATCCTTGCAGAACTCTTACTTTCAGCAACGTCAAAGACAAAAGTAGCATCAACGGTGAAAAAAAGGAACGTGGCTATTTGAAAGATTGTGGGACTGCAAAGTGAAGGAGAGGAAGTTATAAATATGAAGATGGTTGAAGAAGAAAGGCAAGGCAACATACTAGCATTAAATTACACCAACAACCCCATACCAAAAAGGGGGTTGGCTTATTAAATTTGAATTGTTTCTATTAGAAAACTTTTTTTCAAAAAAGTACCATTATGTGTTCTTATTAAATTTAAATTTTTGCTATAGTACAACCAATGATTTTTTTTTTAATTACAACCGATGATATCAATTATGAAAACAAACTTGGATAGACTCCAAGAACAAGAGTTTGTTGTCACAGTGGCTTGACAATTTGGTCTTCAAAACATCTAATTTATATATGGTCTAACCACTTCAAAGTCTTCTAACCAAATCAATATAAACTATAAAAAATGACGCATTATAATTATTTGTGATAGCAAAAAAAAACTAGGTATTATTTGGTTTGCCAAATACGTATTATTATATGAACCGAGCTAATCTATTTGTAGCCGACGAAATAAGCATGACCAATGAGATATATATTGGTCACTAATAAGTATGTCTATTTCGAAACGGATTTTTCGATCCAATACATAAGTCATAACTATCTCGAAAACTAAATTTTATTGGCTTTTGTATACTAGTTATTGGTGTATATATCTATATATTATATAAATAATACGTAATGTAATTATCTATGCTACATGCTAGATAGCCGATTAATTAAAGGAGCAATGTTCCCACGCTCAGTAAAAAAAATGTTCCCACGAGCTTTCAGTTTACCAGTATTTATGAGGTTTGTAAGAGAAAGCAAGGCATGTTGGTGGGGTTTTGTCACACTCCCAATATACATTTGAATTTCGAATTTAATATGGCTCTACTTTCCAAATATTCTTCCTCCTATGTATTTCCTATATTGTTAAGTTCCTACTGTATCATTTATTTATGAGTAAATTTTTTTTTTTGTCTAAACGTTATATTATGTTTTATTGTGTACATTACATATGGGAAAAAGCATATGCCTCATCTTCAAAAAAGCATGAAAGTGATCATAGCAGATCTGTTTTCATGTCTCTCGATTTATCTCTAAAAGATTTTTTTGGGTCAACCTTGATAATAATCTCAGAAGTTTCAACATGTGGTCTTTGTACTCCCGTTAAAACGGCCTACAATGGAAATGCAAATACTAATTAACGTAAATGCATACACATACTTTAATGTGAACCACAGTGAACCATGATGTGAAGTTGTGAACAATAACCAATTTTTTCTCAAAAAACAAAACCAAATTTATCGTAAACCATAACATCATCACCCCCCTTAGTAGGTTTTTCGGCTAAACGAAGCGGGCCTGATAAAACAAACGTAGACACCTGGCTAGACTATATTTTGAGCCTGTGCTTAGTTAATTTAAGGGAAATCGCATTTTAAACCCTGAAGGTGACACATTCTAGCAGTTTAAACACTCAACCTTTTTCACTAGCATTTTAATACTTCAAACTAGAAAAATTGTCGAAACAAACTCTGAAGTCGTATCTCCACGTTTTCCTCGTGACCTTATTTGACGGCACTGTTCAGGACGTTAAAACTTTTTAATAAGTCTTCTTCTTCCTTTCCAAATCGAATTGGGAATCTAGAGTTTCATAAATTTACGAAACCAGAAGAATTGAAAGACGATTCTCTGCCTCGATTCAGTCTCAACTCCAAAACAGTAAGGCGTTTCTGTAATCTTGTAAAATATCTAAATTCTAGAACTTTTGATTTCATAAATTCTTAAGATGGCTCAAAGTGTGTTTGTGAAGCTAATGTTAGCGGTGTTATATATCTTGTAGATGGCTCAAAGTTCAAGTTTCTCTACCATTGACAACAAAAAGGAAAAAGTTGTGGTTTGCAACTGTAACTTTGAAGCAAAGGTGCTTCAAGCTTGGACTGTTGACAACCCTGGAAGGAGGTTTTATACCTGCGAAGGGCGTAGAGTTTCTAATGGATACCAAACCTGCAACTTCTTTCGATGGTATGATGTTGAGAAGCCACACGGGTGGCAATATACTGCATTGTTGGGTGCTAGAAATGTTATGCGCCAACAGAGAGAAGAGATTAGTAACCTGCGAAACCAAGTAAGAGAACTTAGTCTTGAGAATGTAAGAATTGGCAGAGCAGTTAGGCTTGAGAATGAAAGCAGTGGCCAAACTCCACCGGATCAGACCTCAACTGTGAAGCATGTGAAACGCTTAGAGGAGAAATATTGGTTCTAAACGAGAGGAGCATGGTGTATCGTAATGTTCTTATCACGTTGGCAGTTGGATTTACTGTGGTTATTTGTGTGTTCATGGGTATCTTGAAGTGGTAGAAGACTATTGTTGTTATTGTTAAGACTGGTTAAGCTTCTTTCATGTTGTTAAGACTTTATGTAAGCTTCTTTCATGCTGCTAAGACAGTTTAGGTTAAGTATTTGATGTAGTTAAGACTTTTTCAGTTTATGTATTGTCTATGTAAGCTTCTTTCATGTTTTCTTATTAAGATTTAAGACTATTTAGCTTTGTCTCATGATCAAATACCCATATATGACACTCAAAATAATAGAAAAACAAAAGACAAAGTTCAAAGGTGCTGAAGAAACTCCAAATCAAGTTTTTAAACAACAAAAGACAAGCTCCATAACATTTTGAAGAAATAAAGACAAACTACATCAAGTCATTGAACCAACAAAAGCAAAACAAAGACATGAGATCACTCTTGTGGAGGCTGTGGATTAAGATAAGACCTATCATACACTCGATCTCCAAACACTTCAAAAGGAGGATTTGTGAATGGACTCCATAAAGTCCCAACACCATGAGGAATGTTGGCTGTCTTCCTTACCTTCAAAGGTCCTCGTGAAGGTTTCTTAGCATGAGGCTTGGGGTTAGAGGATCCAGTGGCTTCTACAGGTTGAGATGATGATCCAGTGGCGTGAACAGACTGAGATGATGATTCAGTGGCGTGAACAGGCTGAGAAGAAGACCCAGTATTTTGAGTTTTTCTTCTTCTTGTAGATGGAGGCTTAGGAGTGCCATGTGTAAAGAAATGTGTTAGATACAATTAAGAAAGAAACATTCTATAGTTATAATTCAAAAATTACCTCTTCTAGTTTTTTACGAGGTCGACCACGCTTATTTTTTGGTCCCTCATAAACCACAGTTTGGTTTTTGCATCCAGTTTTAATGTGTCCAGACTGATGACAACTGCTACATGTGGGTATGCGTCCATGTCTTGACGATTTTCCAGCAGTTTCAAGCGCTTCAAATGGCTCTTTCTTCCTCTCTCGTGTTCTTGGTATCCCTTTTGGTTTCCTTATCTCTGGTATCCCAATAGGTGGCTTGCCTATCATCTTCCACAAGTTTTTGCCATTGACAGGTTTGATGTTGTCGGAGTAAGTTCTTTTCATCACATGTGTGTAGTAATATTCTGCAGTATACTTCACAGGATCCTCCTGGTTGTCATCAAGCACACACACAACATGTTTACAAGGAATACCTATGAGATCCCATCGCCTGCAAGCACACTGGTGTGTAGCCAAGTCCACCCTGTAACCACAGTCGAACTCATTCACCTCGTACAAGCAGAAACCGCTGCGTATTGTTGAACAATGTTTTTTTTCACATCTCGCTTTCTCCAACAAAGCCATTGTAATAGGTGTTACAATGGTGTCCCACTTATCTGCCATAACGAACCGCCTTGATATCCTTTTCATTGCTTTTCTGCTTATGTCCTCCAACATGTTGATCACTGGTTTTGCCCTTGCCATCTTTATGGTTCTGTTGAAACTTTCTGATAAATTGTTGTGCACATCAGGACAATGAAACTCCACATTGAAGAATGCTCTACACCAGCGCTCTGGGTCTGTTTTGAGTAATTCATTGTGTGCCACGACATCGTAAGCCTCTACCAAACGCATCTTCTCTTTGTACTCTCCCTCGGTATAGCTGTATGCAACTCCCCAAAACAATGACTTAAACTCTGACCTTGAGAAACCAAGCTTCTTCCAATTAGCATAAATGTGCCTAGCACACATGCGATGTTCTGCCTCAGGAAGTTCTAACTCGATAGCGTGGACAAGTCCTTTTTGTTTATCCGAGATTACAGTAAGATCCTTCCCAAATTCCAAGCCGAGATCATGCTTCAGCTTTCTCACAAACCATCCCCAAGTATCTTTGTTTTCTCCTCTCACAACTGCCCAAGCAATAGGGTACATCCTGTTATCGGCATCTCTCCCAACTGCTGCAAGAAAATCTCCGTTGAAATCCCACTTCAAAAAGCATCAAGCAGTCCGCAATTCTTTAAAGCAAATGTAGAAGTAGTCAAACATCTGAACACCATTAACCTCTCTTGTGCATAAATCAGTGCTTATACCCTGGTTTGATCTACGCAACTCTTCTTCATAATCCCATAGCTTCCCAAACTGTGTTGTTTGAGCTTCAAGAATTGTCCCCAATGCAATGTGTCTTCCTCTGTAGCACTTAGATATAGGTACAACAATGTCATATCTTACCTTTATTGTATCTTTGATCGCTGAAGCTTGTAGATTGACATTTCTGCGTAATTCTTCTCTAAAAAGGCCAGCAATCACAACTTGCTTCAACATTGAGATCCTGCTTGATTTACCATGGTTGTGCTTCATGTGACACACTTTCACCATCCACTTGTTAATCGGTTTCTCCACTGAACAATAAACTCGGAAAAGACATTTCGCTTTGCAACAAATCACACCAATCCTGAATGACTCCGACCTTGCCATCTTCACATCATATTGAGTATTCATAGAATACTTCAAGATCTGGTCTTTAAACTCTAACCCACTGTTAAACTTTTGAAATAACCAAATGTAAGGTGGTTTTTCATAGTCACCATGGTATTTATCACTCCCATTGACCTTCCCTTTTCCTTTACGCTCTCGATTCCATTCTTCCCATTCATCTTCTGACTCTACTGGTGTGTCTTGATATTCAACATCTACTGGCGCCCTCTCATCTTCACTGTCATCGTCTTTGTCTTCTTCCTCTATACCATTTCCATATGCTTCTTTATCTGGTACAGCTTTTTCTCCTTTCTCAAAGACAGACTGAAACCTTACATCACTAGTACCATCTGTTACATCAGCGACAACTTCATCACCACCATCTTCATTGTCTTCCTTTTCAGCCGGATTCACAGTCGGGTTATCTTCCTTTTCAGCCGGATTCTCATCTTCTGATCCTTCTGGCTCATCATCTTCTTTAGGTCTATCGACCTCATCATTCTCACTGTATTCTTCGTCTTCAATGTGTTCTCTATCTGGAAGCTGAATCACACCGGGTATGTGTTCTGAGCACTCGTGTTCAACAAACACTTCTACAACATCTATCCCTAGCTTGCTCACAGATCGTAGCATCAACATCTCCTCATCGTACCTATCATATACATACTGCAGTTGCTTCATCTCCTCTTTTTCTGATTTAAACCAAATCAAGCCAACTGGTGCTCTAATTAGCGCTTTTTCTTTGCAAAAATTGACAAACCTATCCCACACTATCTCATCGATCTTCCATTCCACATTTTTGCTCCCTAATTCACCTAAGTACTCATAATCTTCCTTTCCAATCTTCTTCATTGAACCACCAAAATGAATCTTCAATTCGATTTCCTGCGATTCACTATTATAAAAAATGAGTCTTTAGAAGTTTCTAAGAGGCAAGAACGAGGTAGAAGAAGTGAAGAATCAATACAAACTTACGCCATTTTTGGGTTCTTCTCGACGAGTATCGTCTTTCTCGTTTTAGTTAGAACCCTAATCCCCAAATCGATTTGGAAATAAAATTAATGTTGTGTTTTTTAAAGGTGTCGTTTTTAATCAACAAAACAACATGCAATTCGCCCAGGTCAACGTCGTTAATTAAGCCGTTAAGTAGGGTTACGAGAAAAACGCGGGATACGACTTCGGGGTTTGTTTTGACAATTTTTCTAGTTTTAGGTATTAAAATGCTAGTGAAAAAGGTTGAGTGTTTAAACTGCTAGAATGTGTCACCTTCAGGGTTTAAAATGCGATTTTCCCGTTAATTTAATGATCTATTATAAACTTGAAACTTTGGGCCAATTTCGAAGTTTTTTATAAATTTGGGCTCTTTTTAGAAAAAGAACAGTAACAAAAATCAACTACAATTTGACCCCCGTACCCACGCGGATGTTTGTTCATGTTTATGTACTTGTTATGAATTCATAAACTTTGACAGTTACGTGTTTTGCTCGATGTGTTTAACGTCTATTTGCGGGTGTTTGTTCATGTCTTATATCTTTCTCGGTCCCGACCATTTTCCTCGTGAATTCTTTTTAAACAATCTAGAGAAATATAATTAGATTTAACACTTCAAGAACTGCAGAAATTAAATCTATCGATTACTTCTACAAATTTTGGCATAAAGGTTATAGTTTCTTGATTGAGGTTTACTTGATTTTTTACGATTAATTCTGCTAACATATATTTTATGTTATGATTTTTCAAAGACAATCTAAGGTTTGAAATACCAAGACCCTTCAATCGGATAGACACAGCCTGGCCCCAGTTTAATCATCCGAAAACCTCTTGTATGTCTTTGATCGGTCAAGAATCAGTTAAAACTCTCTTTTGATTTCGGTTGTGCGGGAATGAAATTAACTCACTTCCTTTGAACATAATAATTTCCAGGATTTCGTCTCAATTTCAGATTCTTTGCAAAAGTTCTTTTCATTGAAACCGAGATCAAAATATTTAGCTCATGTGTAGAATGGAATAAATTAACAAATTGGCTTGATTGTAGAAGGTCTGATTAAATGAAAAGATCATAGACAATTGTTATTTAGAGAAGTGGGATTGACTTCATCTTGTAGATGTATGATCTCTTCGTTCTGTTTTTATGTGGATTTTGCTTCTTTGTTGGTTGGTGCTATGATTGACAACAAAACAATCACATTTCAATTGTTTTGCAGTTTTGAAAGAAATATCCGAGCAATCCAAGGAGCTTTGATTGTTGCTTCAACCCTGTAGATGATTCTTGGTTTCAGTGGTCTCTGGCATAATGTTTTTAGGTTAGTCTGGAGGAGGAAGTAGTCTCAAACATTCGTCTTTCTCTTGCACAATATTATATATTCCACACGCAACTTCGGTGTTACAGTGCCATGTAAACATATTTATTGTTATATATTGAGAAAAAAAAACTACAGAAAATTAGCTCATGTAACCAAAAAAAAAAAACTATTGTTGACATGCCTTGTTTTCAAGTTTAAGATCAGAAGTTTTATATATTTTTTATTTTTTTCATTAGTAGTTAATGAATATTAATATATTCATGTAAAATTTTCTAAAATACATTTCATTTAAATTAATAAAATATTGATAATATTAAAGCTGATAATTAAATTTAACTTAAAAATTAGTCTGTACAGAATATTTTAAAATTTCATTTACTATAAAGTATTTTATGTGTTATTCTTTATACTTATAAATTCAAAATAGTTTTACCAATCATATTTTTATTACACTTAGTTAAAATATTAAGTTTTTTAAGTAAACAGAAATTCATATATATATATATATATATATATATATTAACAAAATTAGTTGTTATTTTTGAAATTTCGATATGTTAGCTAAAAATATAAATTTATGCAAAAAAAACTGCAGAACATTATATATAAATGAGCATAATAATTAGATATAATTGATCCAGAATTTATTATATGAATGAGAACTTATACTGAGTGATCTATTCAGACCTACACTTTTGCATAAACTTCTAAGGACGTGAAAAGCAAAAGGGTCCATCATCAACTAACGGATGTTTAGAGCTACCTCTGCATATATGTGACGGAAGAAGTGCATGTAGTTCCCTCACAGTTGTTGCACGCACAAAAATGTTACTTTCAGATCTTTCAGCTCTACCACATGATGCACCTGACGAACAGTACCAAGCCATTGTTGAAGTATGTAGCAGCCACGTTGATCAATTGCTAGCCGGAAACAGTTTTGAGCAAAAACTTTAGTATAATAACTATGTAAAGAACAAAAACACAGTGGATAAAAGAAAGAGTGTCATAATCTAAGATAATACCTATTTGGAAAAGAATGACTCAAAGTCCATCATGTCTACCTTCACTTGCTCCACAAGCAATACAATTACCATGTTCAGACTGCTAAAGAACATAGCATACAAAGATTGGGGTGTTTTATGTCGTATGACTTCTTACATAAAATCATGAACTTAAGAAGACAGACACTGCAAAATTAAAGAGGAACTTGAAACATCAAGCTGATATACTTTGAGTTGCTAAAATATATTACTTCAACTTACAATTTTGAATAAGACATCCCTTTAAAACAAACAAACAAACAAACAAACAAAGATGAAAACTTACTCAACGGCCATATAGAAAGGTTCGGCACATTAATACATTTTAATAACCAACTTAACTGTTAAGATAGATCCTATAACTAAAAAAGAGCAAACCATATAGTATCAAAATACTTCCAGAACTTAAGCAGAGTATTGTGAATGAGATGCTTACTCGTTTCTGTGTGGGATGAAACTTGTTAAATCATTGCATAATCACATTTTTAGCACAGTTGCTCCTTGTAAATGTAACTACTCCCATGCTTACAGCTCTGATTACCGGCATAATTTGTTCCTCAGAACA
This sequence comes from Brassica oleracea var. oleracea, assembly GCF_000695525.1. NCBI lineage: Eukaryota > Viridiplantae > Streptophyta > Magnoliopsida > Brassicales > Brassicaceae > Brassica > Brassica oleracea. The sequence goes on from NC_027752.1 coordinate 4,807,814, forward strand.
AACAAACATCAATAGCGACTGTACCTAATAGATTCTGACAATGCCAAAAAGAAAAAACTTTTCCAAATAAAAACACTTGAGAATAAACGCAAGTGAAAAATTCACACATTTTTTTTTGCTTCGTCTTTCCTATAGCGCCAAACACGACGTAATCAAGCTCAGTGATACCATATCTCAGATCTAAAGATTAAAAAAATAGAGGAATGATTGATGGGAATGATGCCATCTTCCATGGTAGTTATCTCATCAATCAATCAAACGTATCGACGCGTCGGAAATTCTCGCGGTTAAGATATCGTTTCCGGAGCATCTGATGGTTGGAACCGCTTCTCGACGGTGGACTTCTCTAGCTTCGACAAAGTGAGAGTCAATGGAGACTTAATTTCCGGCTTCGGTGTGATTTATATGTTCATGAATCAATTTATATACATAAATCTCTATGTTTTAGCTTTAATATCTTTAATAAAACTATTGTGTTTTAATCCAATGGCATGGATATGTAATTATTGAGGAAAAGTCAGGGGTATTTCCTATTTGTACTTCCCTTTTAATAAATTAGATTGGACACAGTGAAATGCACTGTTGGCGGACACACACACATAGGCATGGGCATTTCGGGTATCGTTCGGGTATTTCGAGTTTCGGGTAGTTCGGGTAGGTTAGAGGATCTATTTACTACTTGACCTATTTTTGGTTCGGTTCAGATAGTTTCGGGTTCTGTTCGGTTCGGATAGTAAACTAGGAACCGGAAAATATCCGGAAAATATTCGGTTTTCATTTGGTTCCGGTTCGGATTCGGATAGTTCGGGTAAAATATCGGTTATTTAGGGTAAAATATAAAATAATTTAGATGATTTAGATAAGAATTTTGGATATTTGGGATTACTTTGGAAATTTTGGATAAAACTATCCGGATAGTTTTGGATACTTTCGGATAGTTCGGATACTTTATAATAATTTAGTTATCATCAACTATTTTCGGATACTTTTAACAGATCTTTAAATTAAAAATATATATATTTAGTTATATTATATGTATATATAATTAATATTTTTATGTATTCGGGTAACTGTTTGGTTCTCGGTTCGGTTCGGTTATTTCGGATATAGAAATATAGGAACTGTTCGGGTATTTGAGGGTTTTGGTCCAACTCCGATTTTGGGTATTTCGGTTCGGTTTTGGTTCGGTTCTGGTTTTTTTGCCCCAGGCCTACACACATAGAACCGGGCCTGGAGACGGTTATGCAAGCGCAGTTAAATACGTTCGAAATGTGTAAATAGGATCGAGGCACGTCAAATATACGAACAAATCTCAAACTCATTCGTGGGATGCACCATCTCAAACACATCTTTTAAAAAGAATGAAGTAATAGTAAACTGACACACTCCAAAGGAGAAAAAGAAACAGAAAGCATATTTTATTTATTTATTTATTTATGAAGAAGTAGCGTCCTTCTTCTTCCTATGCACAAGATTTTTCATCCAATTCACACCGATAAATGCAACCATCTTAGCTCTGTTAAACCCTGCTTTGGTCTTGCCGGACTTCTTCCCGGAGGCGTCTTTCTTACCGTCAGTGGTCTCGTCCTTCGCTGCCATCACCCCAATTCCTCCGTTCCCCCACTGATCCGCCCAACTCGGTGCTTCACTCGCCATTCTATTACGATCAAAGTATCTTATGTGCCTATTAAAATTAAAATTGTATTCAAACCTCCATATGGATTCATATAGTTATGCATAGAAGAAAAATAAGTAAACAAAGACTACCTCGAATTCGTGGAGCTCTTCTTGGCAAAGAGGAAAGAAACGATGTTGAATGAGCAAGATAAGTGGAAATGTGAGAATGGAGACACTAATAGTGGATGGGTTGTCAATTTATTTCATTTCTGAGTGTAGATATTAGTAAACAATATATTTAGGTTGTCATCTTTAACCTAAAGTCTTTATGTTTTATATAAACTATTGAAATATGATTATTTGGGTTGTCTTGGAATGGACTTGCCAACTCATGTTAGTTCGTTTCCAACTTGCAAAGCAAACGTTGTTTGGAATCTTTCAACTTTTCCGAAAGCATAAAAGGAACAGGTTATATAAAAACCAACCTAACCCCATCTAGTTTTTGCCTTTTGTTCTATTAATTTTCTCTACAGTTTTGTTACAGATACTAATCAACAAGAGTTAGGTTATCAAAAGCCTATAAACAAAAACATCCCTGCATCTCATTTAATTATTAACTAGATTCTGACCCGCCCTTTAAGTTATATTTTTTGTTTAAATTTTTTTGAGAAATTTAATTTTTATATTTGTGTTATTTTTGTAATCATATTTGTGTTTAGTATTAATTTAATATAATTTTTGGTAACTATATTAAATATGTCAAATTGTATAATTATATGTCATATGTATTTCAGAAATTATTTTTAAACTTTATTCCTAAAATTTGCAACATATTATATTTTTTTAATAGTTACCTAACACAATTAGTCAAGAAAAATATTTGTATCCAAAAAATCCGACTCGGAATCGACCCAAAAATCAAAGTCTCATAATCTATTAGATTTGGCATATATACTCGAATGGTTTTTAAGTGTTATATCTGAAAACCGATATCAAATCCAACACGCACAGAAAACCGAACAAAAGTTTTGAAAAATATTTGAAAATTAAAATTTTAATATATTTTGTTAAATATATATGTAAATGGGTTAATAAGGTCTTCACTAAACATTTAATAAATACTTTTAATCGAATAACCTATGTAAAACCCGTTAAGCTAAAAACCGTAGAATATATTTTTGGGAAAATTTAGAAAAATACATTTAGATGAGATTATATTTTGAAAACTACACCTTCTTTTTATTGTTTTGAAAACTACACTTACTCATAAGTGAAATGACTATATTGTCCAAATTTAATGTTTATATTATCTAATATCTAACTTGATATTTTAATGTGTTAATGTATTCTCCTCTCTTTTTTACAATTTTTTCCTTACTTGGAAAATTCTGCTAATAGTTTTATGTATTTTTACAATTCTCCTCTCTCTCTTTACAATTTTTTTCCTTACTTGCAAATGGTTTTATGTATTTTTACCATTCTTAAAATGTTTGAATTTATCTGTTTTATGATGTGAAAAATGATCAACTGCTAAAATGAAGATTCAACCAAATTTTTTTTTTCTGACACAAAAACACCAAATGATAACAACTTCATCAAGAAATAACAACAAAGATCACATAAAATCTTTACAAAAGAATATTCATGGAAAATAATTACGAAAGTATTATATTAATTATAAGAATTTGTAATTGATAATCAAATTAGGACAAAAATGTCTTATTGCAAGCAAGAAAGTGTAGTTTTCAAAAAAACAAAAAAAATAGATTTATTTTTCAAAATTTAAATCATAAATAGGGTATTTTTCAAATTATCCCTATATTTTTATAAATAATACTTCCATAATAATATCAACTGATCATGTTCCTAATTTAATAGAATAGATAGATTAAATAATTTAATTTTCTTATAAGAAAACTATTTATATTTCTTGTTTATCTGAATTGATTCATGAATTTTTATTGTATTGGTCTAAAATTTAATCGGTTTTGAAAATTATATATTATTAAGTTATATATATTTGCTATGATTTTTACTCATGGGCTGTTGGTAGTTGTATATCATGATAATAACAAATATTTATAATTATATATTATAAAGCTAACGCTGACGAAAAAATATTATTAAGCTAATAAATATTATTTATTTTTGTCTAAAACTAACACAAATTATTAAAAGTGGGTTTGTATTTGGGTTGTATAGGTATTTCTATTAATGATTTGTATGTGGAATAGTTGATCATCATCAAAGGAATATTTCATGAAGTCTATATAATCACGTATAAGTTTCGTACTGATAAATAATATTATACCTCTCAATTTTTAATAGTATGAGGTAAATTACGGTTAGTTTTAAAAAAACGAATATTACGGTTGCATAAAATTCGTTGTTAGTGGAATTGGTTAATTTAGATGCAGTTATAAAATATGACCAAACATTTATGAATCGGAAGTGTTAGCTGTTTTAATAGAATAGATTCGAGATCTAAGAATCATCTTGGAAACTTAGATCAATTATTTAACGTTTGATGGGTTTACACCAACAAAAACGAAACACATAGGTGTCTAAACATTGGGCCATTAAAACTTTCAGCCCAAGATGTTTATTTTTCCCGGAGAACTACTTGAGCACATCCACACGATAGAGTGATTCTTTTACCTACAAAATCAAAAGTAGCATGAGAGAAACGATACCATTGGTTGTGTATGGAGAGCTTATGCTGTGTTCTTTTTGATCGACAAAATTAAAACCAGATAAGAAAACACAGGGAAGTTTAGGGTTCTTATAGTTGAAAAAGAAGTCTAGTCAGGTCTATAAGGTACAAACCATAGTATTTTTTTGTTGTCCTTTCATTTTCAACATATTGACTTAATTTCTTTAACTAATGTTACCCTATATATATTGATTGACAATAATCAAAATGTTACAAAAAGAAATCAACATGTAACAAGTAGTTTAATTCATTACCTGAATTATCTGAGTTGCTCGTCCACTTATACCCTGTCGCTATTGAAAAGGGATCCACCATTTGTGCCTGCTCCTCCTCCAGCCGTCGCTGTGCATTTTTCCCGGTGCCTGTGATATTGAGTCTCCGCCAAGACGACGTTGAAAACGATGAGCGTGAACTTGTTGACGTTCTTATGTCGGATGTTTCCTCACTCTCCACGTCGCATTGGTCTTCGACTACAGCCGAGAGGTGCCTCGGGCTTGATAGCGGTGTGTAGAACTGATCTATCGGCCGGAGAGGCACAAACTTGCTGAATGTCACGACTACCTTCACCGTTGGTATCACCGGTATCGACAACTGGGTCCCACCAAAAAGCAAAATGTAATCAGTACTGTCTAATTATGGTTGACCGTTGACCCGTTAACCAAAGATAATGTTTTGACTTTGAGACCAAACCGAAAATTGAGTGTCACGGTCACCTAGATTTTACACTTTTTCCTCGTACCTTGTAATGTTTGCCACATCAGCATACATCCAATAAAATTATAACACGTGTGACTTTTATTGGCTTATAATTCTCAAAAGAGTAACAAAACTGAGACGCAATTAGAAAATAATTCAGAGGACGGCCGTTTTTACCTTTACCGGGAAAGTTCCCGGCGGGAACTTAGCGGTGAGCAGCTCCCTCATTCTCCGAACAGCTTTAACTTTATTGGCTAAAATATCAAGCAGCGGAAGCAGCTCCTCCGTCTTCAAAGGAAAATCCTCAGTTAACCAAACCGAAGGACTCAAACTCTTCACAAACTCCTTCTCTTTGATCCGCGGCACAGAACCCGCCACCGGAACCCCCTCTGCCGGTAAAGAAACCGACTTTCTACTCCTCCGCGACGATGAAGACGGTTGAAACTCTTTCTCCTCAACGTTGGAACAACCGTGCTGCCTCCGCTGCGGTTCTGAGAAACTCCGATTATTCTTACAGTCCAAAGCCGAATAGTTCTGCTCTGTTTCTCCGACAGCAACAACTTTCCGCGACTTGAAACTGAAACTCACGTTCGCAACCTCGTAACCTTTGGCTCTCCACTCTCCGACAGTTTCAGTCTTCGCTTGCCGACGCCAGTTCGTCATCTCAACGAGCTCGGCCTTCGTAACGTCCATCCCCGGACGGTACAAGCTCGTCCGAGAGCAAAAACCGGCGATCTCACCGTCGCTAATTGGATCATTCGCGTTTTCAAACGCGTTCAAGATTGTTTTCTCCTCTCGGTTCAACACAAGCAACGTACCGGAAGCCACGTCGAGAAACTCGTCTCCGTCTCCGAGGAAGAGAAAGCTCTGGCTCGCGCGGCGGATCTTGAACCGATCGAACCCGGCCAAAGAAGTATCCGCGCGTAGATCTCCGCCGCGTTTCCAGATCCTGTACGTGTCGGAAGGAGCGATCTTCCCGACGAAGGGGATCACGGAGCTCTCGAAGTGGAAAGAAATCTCCATGTAGAAGTCTCTCATGCGGCGGAGGACGGCGATCAAATGCGGCAGCCTCCGTCTCCATTTGCACCAAGCCGAGCGGCGCTGATGCCGGAGCACCGTCTCCGTGATCTCGGCGTTCCGGCGACAAAGCGCCTCGTGCAAGGGGCTCCATCCCGCGGCGTTCTGGAGCGTGATGTCGGCGCCGGCGGAGGAGATCGTCTCCGCGGCGAAAACGTCGCCTATGCGCACCGCTAAATGGAGAGGCGTCTCGCGTAAGGGAACGTCGCGGCGGTCGATCGCGGCGGAAATTTGCTCGGCGAGTTGCTCCTGGCTCGCGGAGTCTGACTCGGTGTGTATTTGTTCTGGCTCGGTTAGCTTAGGCAAGGAGGAAACAAGACGAGTCAAACCAGCGTGATCCCATAAAACGACGGCGTAATGGAATGGACTGTGAGCATAATCCTCTAGAGTAGTGGCCGGTATCTTCACCGGCGACGACTTCGCCATTTTATCACCGGCGATGAATAGTGTAACTCTTGAATAGAAACAAATATGTTACGTAGTTATTTAGACAACAGTCAACGGAAATACATTTGTTTCCATAACATTTTGGGCAAATGAGTAACTGTTTTTATTTGTTTTGGCAACATTTTTTTAAAAAAATCTTACTTTTTTAACTCTAAATTAGATTTGTAATGTAGAACAATTGAAAAAGATGTGCCATCCTATTATAGGATTTTATTCTTTAAAACAAAGGGATTTGAAAAAGAAAAGTTTTCAAAAATAATCAGTCAATGCAAAATAAGATATAATTAAAATTATGACTGGTGTATTTTACCATACTAATTTTGGTCAAATATCAAGCAATGAATCATGATGGCATATTATATAACAGTTTTTTTTCGTTGTTGTTAAAGAATATATAACAGTTAGAATAGCCAAAACGTTTTCGTTTTGTTTTTATAACTTAAAATATTAGATCATAATTTTTAGCCGTAAGTAATATAATATTTGTATGTTTTTTTTGTTTTAATAAATATGCAAAGCATAATGGGATTATTTAGATGTATGATGAAAATTAATTAATTTGGATTAGTTTTGAACTTGCCGAATGAAGCAGAGTCTCCAGACTTTGTTGCTGTGTTGGCTCTTGGATTGGGTTCTTGACCAAACATTAATTCGAGTCTTGCCCTTGTCTGAAAGTTGGTACGTAAATGATGTTTTATATAAAGCCTAAAGTTGGAACAGTAGTGTTTGGCGTAGCAGCGAGTGTCTATCTATCTGCTCATTGCAATGAACAGTGATGTTCAAAACTTACCTACTCAGTGTCTATTTGCTCATTACAATGAACTGCTGAAACTGACATTTGTGCATAAACCAGTTTGGTTTTCTAGTAAACAGAAAACTATACGAGAATTACGACCACTACTGGGGTGTATTGGTCCATCTCGTTAGTATTTTTCTTAGTACTTAAATCATATACAATGCCAAGGCATATGTAGCTTTTAAGTTGTGAATCTGTATAACATGGAACTGTCAGAACAAGATGTGAACTAATTGACAACAACGGTGGCTGCACAGCCTGCACTGAATTAACAGCTCTCCAACAATGTCTCCTTTGAACGACAAATATGTGAATCACATTCAAAAATTTCTATTGGAAGCCCTGCTCTCTGTAATCTCACCATCAAACCCCTATCAAAAACAATCCAAAACATATCAGTTTCCTCCCACTAATCAACAGCAAGTAATTAATGGCTGAGTCAATCCAGGTCAAAGTTTGAAACTTCAGCTGTGTTGCATATATAATGGTGGAGGATGAAAGACTTGCCATAGTTTTGGCGCACGCCTGTGAATTTGTGGATTGCCTTCAAAAGGGAACCATATCTCATATACTTCAACGATCCCATATGTCTATCAACAAACAAATAAAAGACCAACTTGATGAGATTTAGATTTGAATATATAAGAGTTAATGGTTAGGGAAAAAGCACATACACGATCTCAGTGTATCGAAGTCTCCAAGCAGGGAAACCAAGGTGGCTCCTTACAGGTCCATAAACCAGTAACAGATCAGGAACGTGTACACTCTCACCTGCCAGAGTTCAAATCATCAGCTTCTCTTCAAGAGACTTTAAAAAGTTATTTGAGTTCCATATGAGAGAAATCAACACTAACCAACAACTCTTAATGCTTCGTTCAGATGAGACTCTGTAAAAACGTTTTCCCCTACACCGTTCTCAGGATGGATGGATTTTAAGTACTTCTCAAGTAGTATGTTGGCTGCTTTCACAACAGCTTCTTTGTTGTCAGAAGACGAAATGAATTCTAACGCAATGCGGTCAGGCGAAATATGCTTTTCCCCAGTCTCCTGTAAAAGAAGAAAACAGACACTGAGCAGGTAAAGTAACAATCAACATAGCTTCTATAAAGGTTTCTTTATATCATGAGCTACGGAGAAGCTAAAGATTTGGTTCATGACCAACGTAGCCCACTAAAGAAGGTATGCTTTATATCATACCTGTAACAATACTGAACGTGGCACCATTTCAAGGATCATATCCTTGGATTTCTTCAGTAAACCTAAAAGAAGCCAACTCTAAGAGATCTTTCATACATGTTCGAGATCGTTTTGATAAAAAGCATCTTGTTACCTTGAGAGTCAAAAAGACCAACTTGTTTCACCCCAATGGTCGTTAGCCATTGCAAAAGCTCAATAACCTTGGAAACATCACGAGCTGCTTCGATGTCCACTACAACAGCTAGACACTTGAGCTTCTCGATATCAATTGAACTGTATTTCTGAATCAATCCTAACGAGATCGCATAGCTTTCGACCGACTCAAAGATGCCAGAGACAATGTGCCACAAGGTCACAACAATGTGTATGAAACGCCATACCAAATCAAGTCCAAAATCACCAATCTGTGGAATACAAAAAAAACATACACATGTGAATAAATGACTTCACAATTCATGATCATACCAAACTGTTCTTGATCACTTAGTTCCATAAGCCTAGTGAACTAAAGAGCCTACCAAGAAACTCACTTGACCAATCCAGGAACTCAGGGCAAGCATCGGATCATTGAAATCCATATAATCTGAGGAAAAATACGAAACAAAATTACAGAGAAACCACACAACGGAACCAGATAATTAAGATGGGTCGAGCTTATCCTAAAACCCAGAACTCCTTTTTCGATCGTAATCAAGGGGAAAAAAAGGAAGAGTTTTTTTTTTTGGGAGGTGAGAAGAGAAAAGAGAGACACTTTCGAGAGTCTATTAGCCTCTTGATCAGACCCAGAATCCTAATTTTTGGTGATAGTTCGCTTAGACCTTAGCAAATTACGTGTGTTGCGAAATTAACTCTGGTTTCTGAGACGACCGTGTGGGGTTCTAACTCTTTTATCTTCTCTTTGTCACGGTTTTCTTGTGAATCGGCTTCTTTTTTTTCTTCCTCAAACCGTGAATCACATTTTTTTCTTTTTAATTGTCTTTATCAAAATCATGACTTAATACAAAGCATAAAACCAGGTTAATTAACAAACGGAGACTTGCAAATCAAAGTGTTGCTTCTTGCTTTGTCAGAGTGATTTAGGCCACTCTTCACCAGGAAAAAACCTTCACTATAATGCTCAAGAGTTATGCAGCTGGAGTTTTCGGTTTACAAAGTGATATCTGTATAGTTCCGGGCGTTCGGTTACCCGTTCAGGTTCGGTTCGGGTGCTTCGGATTTTCGGGTTTTCGGATGGAGAGGTATAAAATCCGCTCGGGTTATTTTATACTTCAGATCGGGTTCGGGTTATTTTGGGTATAACCGAACTGTATACCAAATTAAAAAAAAAATAATCTATGTATCCTTGATTTGACCACGTGAGACCGGAAACAATACCGTTGAAGTTAAAAGATTGAACAACTTAATATAAGATTTATGATCTTTCTGATTTATTATTACACGTTGAGGAACACGAGTCTGTATTCTTTTTCTCCGTGTAATTTCTATTTATATTATCTCGAATAGAAAATAGTAAAGAATCCATCTATTCATAAATCAAAATAAAAAAGACATCAAAATCAAACTGAAATCAAACTTGGATAATCATGAATGTTTGAGCTCATGCCTATGTAAAGAGTATTTGTAATCAAATATAAATCAAAATCTCAAAGTATAATGATTCATACATGTAATCGGTCATAAAATGAGTTTAATTATGTACTGAACATATGCGTTGAAAAATGAGAAGAAAAATGAATGGGAATGGAAGATGCAAGTTTAAGTTTAGTAATATATATATATATATATTTGGGTACTTTGGATAATTGGTTCGGGTATTGGATATAACCAATCGGGTACGAGTATCCGGACTGGTTGAATCCTAAACCCGTTCGTTTTTTTTTTAACTCCGGTTCGGTTTTCGGTTCGGATTTTTCGGGTCGGTTCGGGTTTGGGTTTAGGTTAATATGCCCACACCTATGTGTATAGGTTTACTACTTGAGAAGGTGTGTGTGTAGAAGTATGTACTCTATTGAGTAAAGTGTTTAGAGAACCTAGGATCATATCCGGTACAGGAACAGTGTAAACCGGTCCACTCATCTGGTCAAGCCTTACTACTGCACTACTGGGAGGGAGACTGTTCGCAGCACCAACAGCTACTGTTTGGCCTGAGTTACCTGTTGTAGCAGCAGTTAATCCAGTAGTCTCGTCAACTAAACATTCAGATCCAATCATCTGCTTCATTGGCTCCACAAATTCCTCGGCTTTGTCATAAGCGACACTGAACAGTTCTCATTTCTCCTTGAAACTCTCTACATGAGACAGATTAATTATATTTATACTTTAAATATAGAGATTACGATTTAGATGAGATACGTTCTCAGGGGGCCTAAATTCCAAATCATTAGTTGCGGCTTTGGACAAGGTTTCGGAGAACTACAAGATTAGTGATGTTTTGCAAATGTTTTCCATACGTAGCCACACTAATCTTGTTTTCATTCTTGTCAATCAAAATCTTGAAAAACTACTAAAATCACCAAGTTTTTTTTTTTTTTTGTAAATGGCTTTCGTATTAAAATGCATAAGTAATACAAGTATGAGTTTTCACTCATAAGTCAGATAAAGTTTGCAACAAGAAAAGAGTTAAAGCAAAACCCGAGAGGAGGATCCACTAATGAATCCTAATAGGAAACAAAAAGAAAGACAAGAAATAGTGGAAATGGTTCCCTCGGCCGCGTCGACTTTTTTTACCCTTTCCACTAACATTTGTCTATTCCATATCTTGAAACTTTTGAGTTGGTTTTATTGGTCTTCCTCCTCTAGTTAGGTTATAACTAGAAGTTTCTCCAACCACATTTACACCAGTCTCTTTCCCATAAGCGAGAGGACTCTCCGGCTCCATGTGGAAATGATGATGGTTTTGAGTGATAGGCGAGTGACGACCAATGGATTGCTCATTTTCAGAAGCGTGAGAAACTTCCAAAATGTTAACTTGTGATGGAATTTCTTCCATAATTTGTGACTGAGAGGGCGCAGCAGTTGTGGCTGCTAACATAGGCAAAGTAGTACCCAACTTTGAGCAAGAGGTGGAGTGTACCTCATGCGAATGTGTGATCGGATCAGAAGTTGCATCCTCGGGATGAGCAGTAACAGAAGAGTTTTTTGGAGTCTCATGTACTCTATGGGCAGAAGGTGATTGTGAGTTTGGCTCCAAGTGGTTGACATGTGTACTAGGGGTGTTTTGCAACAACAAAACTATATCCACCGTTGGGATTTCTTCATTGGTATCATAATTTTCTTTTATAACAGCAGCAGATCCAAATGGCTTAGGAGGAAGTAAACACCTCTTCTCTTTATGGCCAAGTGCTCCGCATCTTTCACAAGCGTTAGGAATCCAAGAATACTCCACATCTACCAAGTAGATATTGCCTTGTTTGTCATCAAGCGCAATTAGCTTCGGGAACGGTTTATCTAATTCAACCTCAACTAAAATTTTAGCTTCCCCCATATTTGTAAAATCACCAAGTTTACAACCATCATTTTCGTTTTGTTTTTTTTTTCCGGCTGTTACAACCATGAACCATCATAGTTAACTATAAATACTTTCTTCAAATTAGAGTTATCACGTAATAGAAGATAAACAAAATGGACTATGTAACGAGAAAAAACTTGACTTTTAGTAATCGTCCATTATAACAACACCTAATATTAGCCAAAGGTAAGAATTACATCTAAAACTTTCAAGAGTCTATGTACTTATATATAACCACAGAAGAACACCCAAATACAAAATCAATCAATAAAGTAAATCAGAGGAAGAAAAAGAAATGAAGCTCGTTTGTTTGATTTTTTTCTTCTTCTTCATCTCAACGTCTCTAGCCGCTGTCTCTCCTCCGAACCCAACACTCTACCAAAACTTCCTCCAATGTTTCTCAAACCAAACACAATCCCCTCCTAACTCCTTATCCGACGTCGTCTTACCCCAAACCGCACCCGCTTTCACCCCTACCCTACGCGCCTACATCCGAAACGCTCGTTTCAACACTTCCACCACCTCCAAACCAGCGATCGTGATCGCGGCGCGTTCCGAGCCCCACGTCCAAGCCGCCGTCCTCTGCACCAAATCCCTCAGCATCCAGCTGAAAACGCGAAGCGGCGGCCACGACTACGAGGGCGTTTCTTACACCTCCAACGTCCCTTTCTTCGTCCTCGACATGTCCAACCTCCGCAACATCACCGTCGTCGGCGAGTCCGCTTGGGTGGGAGCCGGCGCCACCCTCGGCGAGGTTTACTACAGGATATGGGAAAAAACAAAGCTCCACGGGTTCCCCGCCGGAGTCTGCCCCACCGTCGGAGCCGGAGGTCACATCAGCGGCGGCGGGTACGGTAACATGATCAGAAAGTACGGACTCTCCGTTGACTACGTCACCGACGCTAAGATCGTTGACGTTAACGGACGCGTTCTTGATCGTAAAGCAATGGGAGAAGATCTCTTCTGGGCTATTAGAGGAGGAGGAGGCGCGAGCTTCGGTGTGATCTTGGCTTACAAGATCACGCTCGTCCCCGTTCCCCCGACCGTCACCGTCTTCCGCGTAGAGAAAAACTTAGACGAGAACGCAGTCGACATGGTTCACAAGTGGCAGTTCGTTGCTCCCAAGACCGATCCAAGTCTCTTCATGAGGCTTTTATTACAGCCAGTGACGCGAAACAAAGCCCAGACGGTTAGAGCTTCCGTCGTGGCTCTGTTTCTCGGTAAGTCGAGCGATGTCTTGTCTCTGCTAACAAGAGACTTCCCAGAGCTCGGTCTGAAGCAAGAGAACTGCACGGAGCTCACGTGGATACAGTCGGTGTTGTGGTGGGCGAACAACGACAACGCTACACAGGTTAAACCCGAGATCTTGCTGGACCGTAACCCGGACTCGGCATCTTACGGGAAGAGGAAGTCGGATTACGTGGAGAAGGAGATCACCAAAGAAGGGTTGGATTACTTGATGAGGAAGATGATCGAGGTCGGGAAGACAGGGCTGGTGTTTAACCCTTACGGAGGGAAGATGAGCGAGGTGGCTACGACGGCGACTCCGTTCCCGCACAGGACGAAGCTTTACAAAGTCCAGCACTCGATTAACTGGAAAGACCCGGGGACGGCAGCTGAGAGCAGTTTCTTGCAGCAGACGAGAAGCTTTTATAGCTACATGGCTCCTTTTGTGACGCAGAACCCTAGACACACGTATCTCAACTACAGGGATTTGGATATTGGTGTTAATACTCACGGGCCGAATAGTTACAGAGAGGCAGAGGTTTATGGGAGGAAGTACTTTGGAGAGAACTTTGATAGGTTGGTGAAAGTGAAAACTGCCGTAGATCCGCAAAACTTCTTCAGAGATGAACAGAGTGTACCTACCTTGCCTGGCAAGGCATAGGCTCTAGTTTTTTTTTTTGCCATGTTGGGAAGGAAAGCTCTAGGCAGCGACCAAGAGAGGAGAGCAAGATGCTATATATAAACTGATTTCTTTATTATTTTCAAAACTAGTAAATTGTAATACAAGATATTCTATCTAAAAATTGATGTTTATTCTTTTGTAATTATACACAATTATATTGATGGGTATTATTTGGTAATAATACAATTTTATTTTTCATTTCAATAAAAGCCTAAAACCGCGATTATCAAGGTGGCCTCCAAGCCTCCAAGGGTATCATCACCTAAATAGTGAGTTTAAAAAACAAATATGATATTTTTAAAGGAAATTGCACTATATAACCTTCAAAAAAATAATAATTTATTGTATGACAAAAAGATTTAAGTTGCAAATATGTATGGTGTCTTTTATATAATAATGCCATTATACCGTGTATACAACCGGTGAAATCTGCATAAAGAAAACAAAATTTAATTAATAATCTGTAACTATAAAAAATAAAATGTGGTCTTTCATTACTCAAATATCTTCTTGAATTGATTTTTTTTCTCAGGAGAAGAACAACCAATTGTGATAAAGAAAAGACAACGATGAAGGTGAAGACGGTAAGCACACACAACAACTCTTTCATTTCTTTTCCTCTTTTTCTTAAATTATTGATTCTCACAAACATGCTTTTGTTTACACTCTGTTTTTGTTTTACAAATCCAGTGGTGAAGAATAACGACGACGGGTTGGTAAAAGCGCCGCCGTGTCAAGAGGAGATGAAGACGATCTCTATATGATGGTGAAGGATAATGATTGTGAGCGAAATGAATGTGTATCAGCATGTCTAAGAAAAAGAAGAATTGAAAAAGATGAAATCGTCGTCTATACTATATTCAGTGAAAGGAATAATATATTATATATTTTCAAGTGTAGTATTTATGTAAGGTTATCATACTATGTGAGACATATTTCTATACTACTCCTTGAAAATGTAATAATCTGTCATGTTTTGAAATATGATAGTTTTCTTCTCTATCATTTTGTGTACTTGATTGTAATATGAAATTCATTTTTTTTAGGGTTGGACAAATTTTATTATTTGAAACATTTGTTTACTATACTACTTAGGCTATATAGAATAGAAAATATGCAACCTCCTAACCAAGTAAATGTGTTTTCAAGTGTTTAATATTAGAAAACAATTTATAGATTGTATTTGAGTTTATAGGTTTCTGCCTAGAGTTTAAATTTACTAAGTAAAAGTTTGGGTATAATAAACCATATTATATACATTCTATTTGGGTTTATACTTCATTTATTAGGGTTTAGCTTTACATTAGGGTTTCGATTAGAGTTTATACTTCCTTGATTTGCGTATATATATTTATATTTGGATTTAAAATTATGGTTTAAGGTTTAGTATTTAGGGGTGAGGGTTGGAGTTTGGAGTAATGTTTAGTATTTTGGAGTTATGAATAGATTTGGAGTCTTATACTGTTTGGATGCATATTTATGTGGTAAACAAACGTGTAGTGTTAGTGGCATTACGTGGTGTAATAATTAATAGTGGAGTTTTACAACCGATCACATCATTTACTTTCTCATTTTAATCGACCATTTGCAATTGGAGGGGGCATAACCGGAAAAGACATGCTAAATGTTAGTTTATTAATTATGTCAAAATCAATGATATCGAGGGGCTGTTCGTTTCAGCATCTTTCATCTCCATCCAGATGATTCATTTGTATGTACTATGATCTATCCAGATAATACATTCAGATTTTTGTGAGTGTTTGTTTGTCCATCCATATAGTTCATCTAGATGAATCATCTAAATGAATCTTATGTTTGTTTCTTTAATTTCATTTTCATCTAAATGAGTTTAGTAAACAAATTACCAAAATACCATTGTGTTCATTTAATCATATGTTAAAATTTCACTACAATAATAATTTCTAATCAACATAAAAATTGATAAACATGTATTTGAAAAAAAAACTTTAGAGTTTCAAACTAAAAAGAGTATTAATAATAAACCAATTGTAACTTCGGTTTTCGCGGAAAACGAGATTTTTCGGTGTTGACGGGAAAACGAAATTTTTCGATTTTGGCGGGAAAATAAATTTTTTGGTTTTGGCGAGAAAACGCGTTTCTGCGCTTTTGGCGGGAAAACGAGATTTTTTAGTTTAAGCGAGAAAACAAAATTTTTCGGTTTAAGCGGAAAAACACATTTTTCGGTTTTGGCGAAAAAACAAGATTTTCCGGTTTTGGCGGGAAAACGAAATTTTTCGGTTTTGGCGGAAAAAATACAATTTTTGGTTTTGGCGAGAAACCAAGAAAACGACAATTTTCGGTTTTGGCGAGAAAACACGTTTTACGGTTTTGGCGGGAAAACACGTTTTTGCGGTTTTGGCGTGAAAACACATTTTTGTAGTTTTGGCATGAAAACACATTTTTCGGGTTTCGCGGAAAATGAGTTTTGGCAGAAAATACGTTTTTGCGGTTTTCGCGGGAAAATGCGTTTTGGCGGGAAAACACGTTTTTGCGGTTTTCGTAGGAAAATGCGTTTTGGCGGAAAACATGTTTTACAGTTTTCATGAGAAAACACGTTTTGCAGTTTTGGCGGGAAATGCATTTTAATGAGAAACGCATTTTTTGGTTTTGGCGGGAAAACATATTTTGTGGTTTTGGTGTGAAAACGTGTTTTTGTGATTTTGGCATGAAAACACGTTTTGCGACTTTTTGGGGGAAAACACGTTTTTCAATTTTGGCGGGAAAACACTTTTTTTGCAAAAAAAATCCGGAAATGCGTTTTTAGGGTTTGGCGTGAAAAATTCATTTTTAGGTTTTCGCGGGAAAATGTGTTTTTGTGGTTTTATCAGTTTTCGTGTGTGACAAAATGATATTATGTTTAGGTTTGTAATTTGTGAATTACATCGGAGGCATAATAGACATTATACCATATTGAATGAACCATCTCCATCCAAACAGTCCAGATTGGTTCTGCTGAATGGACTTTAAAATTAAGCTTAAATTTCCGAAAGTCATCTGGATGAATTGCATTTTTAGCGCCTAAACGAACAAAACTCTCATCTCCATTAAACTAACAGACCCTACTTAATTTACTTTCCCATTTTGAATATTCAGCAAATTAACTTTACTTTTAAACTTAAATATGATATTATATAGTTTTCTTAAAGGATTTTGCTGGCAAAAAATACAAAACCAATAATTTTTAGTAAATGAAGAAGTAAATCATGAGCTGGTTTTATCTACTAGATGTAACATCCGGTCATAATCATGTTTTATTCAGAAACAATATAAAGTAAAAAAAATCAAATAAAAATAAAGACAATTTTTCTAAATAGATCATTTTCAAGTTTTGATCACAATAGACCAGAAAATGACCAAAATATTTTATTTAATAGGTAAAAGACCATAATACCCTAGATATATAAAAAAATAAAAAAAAATATTTTTTATAGTTTTAGATTATATGTTATCAAATTTGATTTTTTTAAAAATTTTGTTTTATTTACTTTTTTCAAATTTTCTTTTTGTAAAATACTTTTTGAAACTATTTTTAAAATTTTTATTTTAAAATTTTTAATATTTATTTTTTATTTTATAAAATTTAAAATCTCAATCCCAAATCCTCACCATTAACTCTAAATTCTAAGGTTTGAATTAGTTAACCGTATGAGTATAAGCGTATATTTACCTCTTTAATGAAATATTTTGATCATTTTGATCCTTAAAGTCTATATTTGTGACAGAAACTTTTTTAGTGATATTTTAGAGTATTTCCCTAAAAATAAACTTTATTTAATAATTTTTTTATAAGTTTTCAATAATCTTAAAATACATTATTGCAATTAATCTAAATTTAAATTTTCAACCTTTAGAATGAAAAAACTGTTATATATCTTTAGTTAAAAGTATTTGATAATTCATTGAATTAGAATCCTAAGAGACAGTTATATAATTAAAAGTGGGGTTTTTTGCAAAAGTGACTCAAAACTTGGAGTCAAACAGAAAACTAACCTTTTCTTTTGACTCCTTTTTTTTTGAGATTTTAACCCCACACCTGCATTTTATCTACGAAAATGCCATTAACATTTTGTTGTTTTTTTTTTCGAAAATGGCTTCTTTACTGTCTCAACCTCATCTTCTTCAAGTATTTACAATATTGCCACTGCAATGAATAGTGGCAACAACCTTGTACGAACTGTTTGGAGCTTTTAATGCCCTTTAATGCACGTAAATCTCTTTACACTCTCTCTGTTTCAATTGTTATGAACTAAAAACAACATTTCTTTCACTTTCTCTCTATATTCATCCAAAAAACTCAAGCTTTTGATTCAAAATATGGGCTATGGTTGCAGAGCCATATTTCTTTCGTTTTGACTTACGGTTGCTTTCGTTTGAGGTTCTGGGTGGTTGGAGAAGACCCTGTGTGCAAACGAAGTCATCTCACCTAGTTTAAGGTACGAATTTGAATTTTTTTTCAAGATCTGTTCGCGTAGAAGACTTACTAGTAAGTCATCTGTAT
>NC_027752.1:4829273-4836764 GCF_000695525.1 Brassica oleracea var. oleracea
GGATTGGATCCAAATGTCGATCCATCCACTCTCTTGATTAAAAGAAATGAGACATTGAAATTATGGAATACACAAGAAAGAGTTGAGAAAAGACGTTCACTAATTTGTCAAGAACACAAAAAAATATTGAGAGGAGAGGTTTTCTTTGTTTGATATTGTGTTCTTCATTTCCACGAAAGTGTTTGTTTTGTGTTGTTTTAGTCACGGAAATTGTCACAATAATGAAACAGTGACTAGATATGACATGTTTTTGTCACGATGGCTACTGTGACCAACCAAATTCGAATATATTCCCAGCCAAAACAGTCCCGTTTTCTGACTTTGATGTAAAGTCTATGACATTTTTTTGTTGGAAAAGTCTCACTTTAATCACGAAATAGAGTGAGGCTAAAGTTTACGATTATTTGATTAGACATTGTCTTGGTCACGGTTTATCTAGTGTCATTTCGTGACTCTTAAAGCCACAGTTTATACACGGTTTCAAAAACGTGATATTTTAGTCACGAATAGTTTGTGACAAATCGTGACTACGTTTAGTCACGAAAACATATGTGACCGATTCGTGTCTATTTTGCCATGAAAAAGACACAGATTGTCACGTTGTCCTATTTCGTGACTAAATGTGACTTTGTCGTGACTAACACAAAATAAGTCACGATCCTACTGTGTCAAAAACGTGTGTATTTCGAAGTTTTCTACTAGTGTTACCGTAATTAATGGTAGGAAACTTGATATTTCTGCCTCATTGCTTAGGTTCCAAGTCGTAACTGTATAGGTTCGTACTGTATAACAGGGTTCAAGCGATGTGTATTTATCTTATCATTTTTGTTAACTTTGTCGGTTGGTTGAAATTGGAAACAACCTGTTCAATAAGACTGGATAGGGCCGATAGGCCATGTTTAGTAACTTAAACTTTGATTATATTGTTTGCTGAGTAATTTTTAAGAAAAATATTTGGACTTAAAAAATGTAAAATTGATTTTGTTGATGTATCATATATTTGACTTAACACGTAGAATGTGATTGGTAAATGTACGAATATAGAACAACACATCTGGTTCGCTCTCAGGCACGTTTTTAGAGGAAAACACTAACCAACGAATACTACTCTGCTGCTTTCTTTTACCCCACGTTTTTTTCCCGTTGCACCCCTTTATCCTCTGAAAACTCTGCAAAACTTTCAAAAGTGTGCCCACTTTAAAAATACCCGGCGGTCAATAGACAGTTTCTTCCTCAGGCCGCCTCTCCTCTGACCGGAACCTCACCGGGTTCAGCCCCCGACGACGTCGGCGGGACAGCCAGGGTCTCCTGTGCCTGTTTCTTCACGCCCAACAGCCCCAGTCTCGTTTTCAAGTACATCCATACCAGCTGTAGATCTAATCTTATGGGTTCTCCTAATTAAGGGCAAGACTTCTTGGGTTGCTATAACCTGCTTACACTATTCTTCCACCAACACTCGAGAGCATTTATCACTCAACCAGTTATTACAAGCTACATTAACTATCCCCACCGGAAAGTATAAAGAGTTTGTGGAAGCGATTTGGGTTGCTATAACCTCTCTCAACGTTACAATAGTACCTGAGTTTTTGAAAAGAGTTTCTTCGCCGGCCACTCTTAATCTGACAACTACATCTCCTTTAGCTTACAATGGCAAGACGCTACAGTCGTTCAGAGAAAGGAAAATGGCAGGCCCCTCCGGAGCCTCCAACCAAGCGACCTCCAGTGCGTATACCGGCGAATGACTGCGATGACCTTATCGAAGCCAACAGATTAACAGTCATAGGAAGATTGACAAACCCTATGGTTCAAAAACCCAGAGCAGTAATAGACTTCATGGCTCAGGTCTGGAACTTGGAGGGAAGGTTAGAAGGAAGAATTCTTGGGCTAGATAAATTTCAGGTTAATTTTAGAACCGAAGAGAACCTTCTGCAGGTTCTTGAGAAGGGACCTTACCACTATAAACGGTGGATGCTTCTACTACAACGTTGGGAACCAACAGTGTCTGACCAATTTCCATCTAGTATCTCCTTCAATGTAAAGATTCACGGTATCCCCCTACAGTACTGGTCTGAGGGCACCATCCGTACTATCGAACAGGAACTTGGACCTTGTGTTATCAGAGATGTCAAAGAAGCCAAAATTTGGGTGGAGGTTAATGGTCTCGAGCCACTAGTCATGAAGATGGAGATAGAACTACCAACTGATGATATTACCGAAGTGGAGTTTGAATATATCAAGATAGAGAAACATTGCTTTACATGTTTCTTTTTGTTCCATGAGGAGGCTGACGGCCTACAACGCCCTCAAAATGCTCCTCCTCCAAAAAACAGGATGTTGGAAATCACTCAGAGCATTGCCCTACACAGAATTGAGGCGGAAAAGCGACGTCATGATGACAGAAGAGGTTATAGAAGACCTGACGAATCACGCCCAATTACCAGAACTCCTGCTGCAGGGTATTCCCAAACTAGAAGGGACAGATCAGCTGAAGTGAGGCACTACTCTCGAGAGGGTGACTATGGAAGAGATAATTCAATTCTGTCACGGACAGCTCACCCAAACTCTGGATATCGCAGAACAGAGGCACCAAATATGCAATATAGAGTGGTGGAAAAGAGCAGACATAGCTCCGGTTCCTCTGCTCCCCATCATAACCCAATTGTTCAACCGGTCGTAGCTGCGAGTACGGGGATTATCCCGATAGTGCAAAATGAAGTACACCAACAAAATCTTACACCAACTCGGAACGTGAGAGACCGTCTAAGTGGTCCAGTTGGTGAAACTGTAACACAGGCCCCTGCTCCCCGTCTAGAGATCACTTCAGCTCGTAACCTGCAATCTCGTATTGAAATTCCAGGTGCGAGCAGAGAAGGCACGCACTCGGGATCTCACGAAAGGAGATCAGCCCTCGAAAGACTTGCGGAGTCAAAACTACGAAAGCCTCCAAACTTTGAGCCAGGACGTCTCCAGGAACCTTCTGATCATATGGAAACTGAGGAGCAACTTGCCCCAGCTAATATATCTGCAACAGCACGAAGCAACAATCCTATTGCAGGGACAAGCAGGAGAGTGGGACACTCTATACCGATTGCAGCTCAAAGCAAAACAGCGGGCAAGAGGAAAGTCCCTGCCAAAAAACGCATTGCACGAAGCCCCCGTCAGACTCTCGTGCAGAGAAGATCAACCACTAGTAGTTCTTCTACCACTGCTCGTAGGAGGCTAGTGGGGAACGGTGATACTACTTTACCTTATAATAAGGCAGTAACCAGTAAGCAACATACAAAGACAACGCCTCCAAATACGGTGTTTATACCGGGCAGTACTAGAGGTGGGGTGGATTTTCGGCCCCAGCAAAACCCTCTTCCTTAGTCATCTTAAGCTGGAATTGTCAAGGACTGGGGAACGTCCTTACAATCCGGCGAATTAAGGAGATCCATAAGAAAATGGCTCCTAATGTAATGTTCCTCATGGAAACAAAGAACAATGATGAGTTTATCAAGCTTAAACTACAGAGTCTTCATTTTGTTCATTACTTTTCAATACCTCCCATAGGACTTAGCGGTGGTCTCTCCTTATTCTGGAACGATGATACTGATATAACGATATTGGAATCTAACCCCAACCTGGTAGACACCAGAATCGTTCACAAGGGAGTCACCTCTTTCGTTTCTTTCATGTACGGAGCCCCTGCTACTGAAGACAGAGCTGCTTATTGGAAAAAAACTAAACGCTGTGGGTCAGGGAAGTGACTCTCCGTGGCTGCTTACAGGAGACTTCAATGACATTCTAAATAATGCGGAAAAAGTTGGCGGTCCAGTTAGATACGAAGGTTCTTTCACAGCTTTTAGATCCTTTGTTGCACAAAACGGCCTATGGGATCCTAAACATACCGGAGAATCATTATCATGGCGTGGTAACAGGCATACACATTTCATCAGATCCAGATTAGACCGTGCGATGAGCAACTGTGCTTGGTCCGAAGCTTTCCCAATGGGGAGATGCTGTTACCTGAGATTTGAGGGCTCAGATCATAGGCCATTGCTGTCTTATTTCAACTCTGACAGACCGAGGAGAAGAGGTCTCTTCCGCTTTAACAGAATTCTCACAGAGCAGGAGGAAGTTACGCAACTTATAAACGAGGCTTGGCACCACTCCCCGCTACACTCCGTGATTGAAAAGCTAAACGCCTGCAGGAGAGGAATCATTAGGTGGGCAAAAGAACAGCAAGAGCAGAGTAACTTAATCATCAAGCAAAACCAGGAAGCTTTAGAAGCTGCACTCTCAAGTGATAACCCGGATCAGAACCGCATTGATGATATATATTCTGTACTTCGCAATGCGTACCTAGCTGAGGAACAATTTTGGCAACAAAGAAGTAGAATTCAGTGGCTGAAGCAAGGCGATAGAAATACTGGATTTTTTCATGCTGCTACCAGGACCAGGAGGAAAATAAACGCCATCCCAGTTCTTGAGGCAAACAAGGTGGAGCTGTCTACGAGGAACAAGATATTATTCGAGTGATCTCTGATTATTTCACTCAAATCTTTAAGACCAACGGCAACGACTCCTTCACACAGATTCAAGGGCTCCTCAGCAACAAAGTAACACCGGAGATGAATGAGGCTTTGATTGCCATACCGAGTGATTCGGAAATTAGAGAAGCTGTGATGTCCATAAACGGGAACAAAGCCCCCGGACCCGATGGGTTTTCAGCTACATTCTATCAGTCTTACTGGCATATAGTGGGCGAAGATGTGGTAAGGGACGTTAGGAATTTTTTCATCTCGAGTTACTTACACCCGCAGCAGAACGAAACCCACATCAGGCTTATTCCAAAGATTACCGGGCCGAGATCAGTGGCGGACTACCGTCCCATTGCTTTGTGCAACACCCACTATAAGATCATTGCAAAGCTTCTTACCCGGAGACTCAAACCGCTTCTGCCCAGCCTCATATCCCCCACCCAATCAGCTTTTGTTTCCGGTCGTGCGATATCGGACAACGTTCTCATTACACATGAGACTCTCCACTACTTACGAACATCAGAGGCAAAGAAACGATGTACTATGACTGTGAAAACAGATATGAGCAAGGCCTACGACAGGATCGAATGGGGTTTTGTAAGAGAGGTACTAAAGCTACTCGGCTTCGATCCAATCTGGATAACATGGATCATGGCATGCATCGAGTCTGTGTCCTATTCGTTCTTGATAAATGGTGCACCGCAAGGACTAGTGAAGCCTTCCCGAGGTCTTCGGCAGGGGAACCCGCTGTCCCCCCACATCTTCATATTATGTACTGAGGTACTCTCAGCTTTGTGCGCAAAGGGTCAAGCGGACAAGTCGCTACCGGGAGTAAGGGTATCACGCAACAGTCCACCAATTAATCACCTTCTCTTTGCGGACGATACCATGTTCTTTTGCAAGTTTAAACCGGCATGCGTCACAGCCCTAATGAAGATTCTATCCATTTATGAGGCGGTTTCGGGTCAGCGGATAAATCCCCAGAAATATGCTATCACCTTCTCGGCCAGAACCCCCGAATTAACTCGTGCTCGAGTCAAAGAGACCATGGAGATTTACACCGAAGGAGGTATAGGCAAATATCTCGGCCTCCTCGAACAGTTCGGTCGCAAAAAGCGAAACATCTTTGCATCTATCCTAGACAGGATTCGACAAAAGTCTCATAGTTGGAGGACTAAATTCTTATCTGGTGCCGGCAAGCAAGTGATGCTCAAGTCAGTACTATCTGCCATGCCGTGTCACGCAATGTCATGCTTCAAATTGCCGCTCTCTCTTTGTAAGCAAATTCAATCACTTCTTACTCGGTTTTGGTGGGATGCAAATCCAGAGAAGAGAAAGATGTGCTGGGTTGCTTGGGATACTTTGGTCTTACCGAAATACGCAGGCGGCTTGGTTTTCGAGACATTGAAACCTTTAACGATGCTCTCCTTGCAAAAATCGGCTGGTGATTAATCAAAGATCCGCAGTCCCTACTGGCTCAGGTTCTTTTAGGGAAATATGCTCAGAACAATTCTTTCTTAGACTGTCCCATACCGGCCTCAGCCTCACATGGATGGAGAAGTGTCATAGCCGGCAGAGAAATACTTCGGAAGGGCCTGGGCTGGGTAGTCGGGAATGGTGAGAAAATCAGGGTTTGGGATTCACCTTGGCTCTCCTTCAAAACGCCCTGTCAACCAATGGGACCTCCCACCCTGGAAAGCAAGAACCTGATGGTTTGCGACCTGTTGTGCCCCATTGCAAACAGATGGGACAAGGAGAAGATCAGAAGATTCCTACCTCAGTATGAGGACACTATTTGCAGATAAAAACTAGCTCAACACTTGCCACTGATACCTTGTTCTGGCTACCGGAAAAAACAGGAACTTACTCTACAAAGACAGGTTATGGTGTGGGAATTACAAGTACTCAGTCTCTGAACCTTGGGAATGATCCGGTAAATTGGATGTCACATATCTGGAACGTAAAGACAGGCCCTAAGCTAAAAGATTTCTTATGGAGAGTGGTGAGAAAAGCCATACCGGTCAGTTCAAACCTGGAAAGGAGAGGTTTCCCGAGTTTCAACTACAAAACTTGCGGAGCACACGAAGATGATCTTCACGTTTTCCTCAAATGTCCACTGGCGGAGGAAGTCTGGAACCACATCCCGACTCTCCATAGGCCTTCAAGGGCTCTCCCCTCTGTTCTGAATTGATTAAACAAGGTGGTTCTCTTACTCCTCTACCACCTACTGGCTCATCTTCCCCATTGTGGCCTTGGGTTTTATGGAATTTATGGAAAGGTAGGAACAAGCTGCTGTTTGAGAACAGGATCTTCACAGCTCAAGAGATTGTACTCAAGAGTGTTAAAGATGCCAAAGAGTGGAGTCAGGCACAAGTTAATATTAGAGCTTCAACGCCCTCAACGCCTCTCTCGAACCGATCGCTCCGCCACTCACCAAGCTCCCCTCCGTCCTTCCAACCAGGCGTTTTAGTCTGCAGTGTAGATGCGGCTTGGGACATTAATTCGGGAAGGTGTGGTATAGGCGGCATTTTCAAGAGTACTTCTATGATCTCTCTCCCCAACATCTCGGAATCACACAGTCACGTATCATCAGCTCTAATGGCTGAAGCCATCGCTGTCCATCGAGCGGTATCTCTTGCCGTCTATTCAAACGTCCGATCCCTGGCAGTTCTATCTGATTCTCTATCCCTGATCAACTTGTTGAGGAAGGGTGAGTACCAAACTGAACTGTTCGGTATCATGTTTGATATCTATCACTTTATGTCTCTATTTGATTTTATCTCTTTTCATTTTATCTCTCGAAACTTCAACTGTGAAGCTGATTGTGTGGCAAAATCAGCTCTTGCAATGTCTGTAACAAACCCCCTTCATGGTGGGTAGAACCTCTTTGGTTTAATACAATGCTTGACCAAAAAAAAAAAAAAAAAAGGGAAAAAAAAAGAAAAAAAAAAAAAAAAAAAAAAAAAGG
>NC_027752.1:4836833-4849254 GCF_000695525.1 Brassica oleracea var. oleracea
AAAAAAAAAAAAAAAACGTGAACAAAAACTATTTGTTGTTGACAGACGGAAAAATCTATTTCAGTTTTATCAGTCAAGTTCACCAAACTACATTAATAATAGAAAACACTATAAATGTGTGTGTGTGTGTGTGTAAGTAACGTCTGCCAAGTGTGGACCTTTCCGTCTGAGTTTCCAAGTCTGCTCTTCCTTTAAAAGACCAAAAAAAAACCGACTTTTTTGTTGAGACATTTAGGATTCTCTCTAATACTTTCCTACCAAACTCGTTTTTTCCATTGACACTTTTGTTGTCTTAATCCCTCCAGATTTATCTCACATTGCCCGATCTCGTCGTCTCGACGAAAGCTACCAACTTTTTTTTGCTATGGCTCTGAGGTTTTTCCCCATCTGGGCTTGTCCCCAGACGGCTTATTATCATTACCCTCTGCTGGGTTTCGACACTAAACGGCGTCGTATATGCCTCTGGGAATGCTCCTCCTCGGCTTCCCAGAGGGCCATCACTGCCGTTGGAGGGGATGTTCCGTACGGACGTGAGCTCAAGAAGCCCTCTGATGAAATGGGTCTGACTCAGGAGAGGCCCCAGCTGGAAACTTTTCATAGAGACTTGAGTATGCTTCCTAGTGAGTCATACTCTTCCCCTTGTTTTATGACCTTCACGTGGAAACGTTGAGATTGGTTGTGTCTGACTATGCTATAATCCAATTCGAAAGTTGTAATTTTTATAGGGGGATTGTTTAGCTGAATTTTCATTTTGTGGGAATCTTTGTTTAAGCAGATGAGATATCATTGCTGGTGGAGATGTTGTGGATCATTTATGAAACATAGTGTAGTGTGTATTGATATATGTTTTGTTAATACTAGATTCTTCTTTTTTTTCTCCATATCAGGAGCTGCATTTGATGTTTCAGATTCAGACTTTCTTGTCTTGTAGTCTCATAAGACAATATGGCAATATTGAGATTCCTTTTTCCATATTTGTAGCTGCATTTGATGTCTCGGAACTCATCTTTCTTGTCCTGTAGTCTTAGATATGTTTCGTTAATGCTAAGTTTTCTCCTCCATATTAGTAGCTGCATTTGATGTTTCGGAACTGACCTTTCTTGTCATCTAGTCTCATAAATTAATCAATCGGTGTCATTTTAAGGTCCCCATAGGGCTTGGCTACACGATAAATTTTGAGTGTGAAAGATACTGGTTTCTCCGAATGTAGTTAGTAAAGTAACGTACCGAGCCTAAAAGTATTATGAAACTCAATTATAGTCCTTGAAGTAGTACTCCATATGTTATGTTAATTCTAAAATATTTCTTCCATATTAGCTGCATTTGATCTTTCTTGGCGTCTAGCATCATGAATCAAAACGTAGGTTGTTAACAAACAGTAACGTACCAAGCCCCAGAAGCATCATGTGACCAAATACATTGTCTCTCATGGACTCACTTAGCTTTAATCTTATTACCTCTTTTATATCTTCCCATTTCAGAACCGCTAACTGCAAACAGTCTTACCTCTTCTGCTTGGGATGATTCAAAAGTGCGAATCTCGTTTCAGGTGAAGCACTACTTTCCTCACCTAACCTGCAAATATGAATGTTCTCTTTCTTTCATTTGCTTGTGCTTACATTGAACACTATCCGATTGCAGGGCATACCAGGTGCATATAGCGAGACAGCAGCACTAAAAGCATATCCAAATTGTGAAACCGTACCGTGTGACCAGTTTGAAACTGCGTTCCAGGTTTTGATCTAAGTGTCACCTCCATCCATACACACTACACTATGTTTTCATATGATATGGATATTATTTTCAGGCTGTGGAGCTTTGGTTGGTGGATAAAGCAGTATTACCGATAGAGAATTCAGTAGGTGGTAGTATCCACCGTAACTATGATTTGCTTCTTCGTCATAGGCTTCACATTGCCCAAGAAGTTCATTTGCCTGTTAATCACTGTCTCTTGGGAGTGCCTGGTGTTCAAAAAGAAGATATTAAATGCGTTCTAAGCCATCCTCAGGTTCTTTTAACTCCATTTCCTTCAGACTCCTCTAAGTTCACTGATGTTTTTTGTTTATCTCCAGGCGCTTGATCAATGTGTGAATTCACTAAACGAGTTAGGCATACAGAGAGTCTCTGCAAAAGACACTGCTACTGCTGCTCAGGTGACATGTGTTTTTTTCTTTTTAGTTCAGTTCTGTTCACTTAAAAGGTTGTTCTTCTTAATTAGTCATTGAACATTGTTCAGACTGTTTCTTCGAGTGGCGAGAGGAGTATAGGAGCAGTGGCGAGTGTGCGTGCTGCAAATATATATGGTCTAGATATTCTTGCACAGAACATACAAGTAATTACTCTACATCCTCTACTTTACTGATAAGTCAACTGCAATCTTTAAGTTGATACTTTGCTCTTGGTTTTCAGGATGATGCTAACAATGTGACACGGTTTCTTATACTTGCGAGAGATCCTATGATTCCAAGAACAGATCGACCATATAAGGTATCTAAATTTAGATGCTTATACAGTTACTAATCAGCTGAAAGTTATAATGCTCAATAGTAATGCTTATGTTTCTGTCAGACAAGTATTGTGTTCTCGCTAGAAGAAGGTCCTGGTGTGCTGTTCAAGGCCTTGGCTGTTTTTGCTTTAAGAAACATTAACTTATCCAAGATAGAAAGTCGTCCGCAGAGAGGAAGACCGCTAAGAGTAGTTGATGGTTCTAACAATGGATGCGCCAAGTAAGTAGTTTTCTAACGTTCACAGCATGCACACATCTTTTTAATAAGTAGTTGAGTGTTGTTTTTGTGATGACTACAGGTACTTTGATTACTTATTCTACATTGATTTTGAAGCTTCCATGGCTGAAACATGTGCTCAGCACGCCCTTGGCCATTTACAGGTCTCTGTCCTCACAAACGCCAGAGCTTTTATAGCCGGTCTCAGGTCTAACCGATTCTAAAAATCTTGCCTTACGGTTTTGCAGGAATTCACCAGCTTCATCCGTATCCTGGGGTGCTATCCTATGGATCTAGTCAGTTAACCGAAGACAGTCTCCAATTTTCATGTTGCCATACAGTGCAGAACCATGTGAATACAAACAAACAGAAGAATTAGCTGTATGGCTTTGGTATACCCCCAGGACTCTTCTCTTACCATTCTCTCATCTTCCAAACTTAGCTTCAAACTCTTCATTGCTGAGACAAACAGTTAATCTTAGCTTATTGTTAAGAACATGCTTGTACATTAATTTTAGTGATTGTCTAACTCTGATTAGTTTCATAATCTTTATTACAAAAGCTGATGCTTTGTTGAACAAATGACATTGAGACTAATCGTTCAGTTCAAATCAGGACATGAATACTTTCCAAAAGTAAGAACCTGCTTGTCACTAAATCCTCGTAATAACTGCTGTCAACATTTTTTCTTTTTTTTTTTACCATAAAAGTATATTTTGACTGAAGTTACTATTTTTTGATATTTTTGGGGGTGCAATAAATTTTGAATCTAATGAAAAAGAAAAACGTATATAAAAACAAACAAAATTTTTAATATGGTGAAATATGATTTACGCATATTTATATCTACAAAATCTTAAAATAGGTAGTTTTGACCAAAAAGGTTTAAATCTCTATATGTATATGTATATATAATAGTAGATAGGCAGAAGAGTTTTCAGACAAATCAAAATGTCTAAAACACAGATATGTCTTTGTTTCATCATATTTTTATACATTTGGTCTT
Source organism: Brassica oleracea var. oleracea (assembly GCF_000695525.1). Taxonomy (NCBI): domain Eukaryota; kingdom Viridiplantae; phylum Streptophyta; class Magnoliopsida; order Brassicales; family Brassicaceae; genus Brassica; species Brassica oleracea. Next base: position 4,840,563 of record NC_027752.1, read on the forward strand.
TAGGTAATGTAATCACAACTACATGACTGTTAGGTTGAAGCTTTGACCTCATCGTTCCAAAAATAATGAATCTATCGGTTGTAATGTGTCTGTGATGGTAACACTATATCACAGGCAGTAGCAGAGAAGTTGCCGGTCAGTTAGAAAGTGATTGTTTTTCAAGTGACGGACGTTCCAAGTCCAGTGGTATCTGCTCGCCTCGTGCATCTTATCTCAGGTGAGTTAATGTTGCAGATGATCTACTTTCTACATTTCCATGATTCCGTTGATGGATATCGTTCTTGCGATTGATGTTTAATTTCTGGATCTTATATGTTTGTCTTATGGGATCCAAGTGTTCCTTTGATAATCCTTGTGTTTAATTTGTTTTTCTCTGTTTTTTTTTAAATACAGAAAATTGGCCGATGTTGCTTCAAATGGTGAGTTGTTGGATTGGCCAAAGAATGATACGCGTCGTTTCTTCCATGTTGTCTACCGTGTTGGTGATCTTGATCGCACAATCAAGTATATCTATCATACATTAGTATTCTTTCTTCATTTTATATTATAACAAACACTTAGTTATTTATTTATTATGCTTGACTAGGTTTTACACTGAGTGCTTTGGCATGAAGGTGTCGAGGCAAAGAGATGTCCCTAAGGAGAAGTATTCTAATGCTTTTATGGGTTTTGGATCTGAAAAATCCCACTTCGCTGTGGAGCTCACTTATAGTATATATATATATACACTCTTGTCTTCTATTAGAATTGACTCACTTTCAGATATTTCCAAAATCAACTTGTGCACTTTACCAGAAAACTGAAACTACTTGGTTCTTATGTTGAATTTTAACATTTTTTTTATGTTTACAGATTATGGTGTTAGCTCATATGACATTGGAGATGGATTTGGGCATTTCACCATTTCAACTCAAGATGCAAGTCTTCTTCCTTCTTTGATTTTTAGATTTCAAGAAATCAATAAAATGCTTGTCAGTCCCTGATCGAAAACTTTTGTTTTAGGTTTACAAAATGGTTGAGACCGTCCGTGCCAAGGGTGGAAATGTCACCAGAGAACCTGGTCCGGTCGAAGGTGGAAGCAGCATCATTGCCATTGTGAAGGACCCTGATGGTTACCCTTTTGAGCTTATCCAGAGAGGTCCAACTCCTGAACCATTCTGTCAAGTCATGCTTCGTGTTGGTGACCTTGACGGCGCCATCAAATTCTATGAAAAGGTAACACAACGCAGATGAAAACGTTTTGTTTATATTTTGATTATTCATTACTAGAGTTTCTTGTTTATATACCTCAATTTTAATTCCTTGCAGGCCCTTGGGATGAGACTCTTGAGAAGGATTGAGAAACCTGAATACAAGGTGAAGTAATCAGTGTGTCACGATGTAAGTAAGTATTTTACCTTAACGAGCTTTGTTTTTGGTCGGATGAAACAGTACACCATAGGCATGATGGGATATAATGAGTCGGTAGTTTTGGAGCTAGCCTATAACTATGGCGTGACTGAGTACAAAAAGGGCAATGCATATGCACAGGTGTGTGCTTAAGACTGTTTCCTATTGTTTATGGTTGTCTCAAACCGGTCTGTGTTGTTTCCTTTGATGGTAAAATGGTTTACATGCAATGAACAGATTGCAATAGGCACGGATGATGTGTACAAAAGCGGTGAAGTTGTGAAGATAGTCAACAAAGAGCTAGGAGGAAATATCACTAGAGAACCAGGACCTCTTCCTGGAATAGGCACTAAGATTGTCTCATTCCTCGATCCAGATGGCTGGAAAACGGTAAGTGATTTGAGAAATAGATGATGAATCTGGTCTGGTCCAGTTGTACTGAAGAGCCCATTTAGATTCAGTGTTTGGATTTTGCTAAAAGGTGTGTTTTGTGATTAACAATGACAGGTTCTGGTAGACAACAAAGACTTTATGAAGGAACTAGGGTGAGATCACAGGGCTTCCATTAATTGATCTTATGAAATAAAGGAAGACTTAGAATATGATCTATAAAAATAAGTAGATGTGGTTCAGTGTGTGTCATGTGCTTGTTCTTTATGTCTTTAAATCCATATGAAAAAAAACTTAGAAAGAAAAAAAATGCCTTATCGATACTATATATCCAAAGTGGTACCAAACCAATGAGTCAATGACTCATATTCATAGAAGCATGCTAGCATGCTTACATAAAGAATGATTACAACAAAAGTTTCAACAAGAAAGTTGTATCAGAAAATAGTACAGAGATCAAACAACTACTTCTTCTTGTGATTTGCAATACTTATATTTATTTTGATTTTACAAAATTAAAAGAAGATAAAGAAAGAACATTACTTACCACTCAATGGGGATGTGGTTGCCTTGTCCTCCACCACCAACCCCTTCTTTTTTTCTTATCATTTTCAATTCAATTTTGAAACTTGTAATACCTAAAGATATATTACAAAGTCCATTTTGCCATTGATACCATTATTTATTTATTAATTACAAAATTATTAGTTGAAAGTTCAGAGACTACCAGTTACAGGAACAAAAACACGATATACCAAGAACGCTTTCTTGTATATTGGAAATCTGTTAAACAATCTTCCTAAATCTGTTTAATCTGAATTACTCTCAGTCACACACGACTAGAGACGGACCAATTTCTAATCTTACGAAACAGAAACACGAGCTGTACCCAAGGTCACTCGTCTTTCTACAGCTATCAAGAACAAACCTCTTGCTCTCGCTTTTTCAATCTTAAACGGCTAACCTAGATCTACCCCAAGTAATCATGTTAAATACCCTTAACACCATATCTTATTTTCCTAATATTATGATAAGCCCAAATCTTCCAGATCTTTTTTGCTTCACGCCAAAGTAATGTCCTGGACCCAATGAGTAATTGACACGTCATCGTCTCATAACTAACTTGCAACGGCACGTTACACTTCCACCAGTGTGTGTAACACGTCCTATGTTTCACAATCCGTCAAGCTCCTTTTTCATGAGCTTACATTCTCCCCCTTTTTTATCTCAAACTGCAACAAGACAGACCATAATACATATATATATACACAACCATGAGGATGTCCAGAATAATCAAACCACAAATCATGGACTGAAACATCATCCTTCAAAGAAATATTGCAAATGAGGTTCATAGAACATAGCCAATGCATAGAGATAAAGTCTTAGATGTCTTAAGATAGAAAACATTAACATCATGATTTCAAGTAAAGATCAAACAATGACATGGACATCAGTCAGAGTCATTTCCATTCTCCTCCTCGTTTTCGTCATCTCCATCTTCCTCATCGACTTGATAAAAACCCTTTATTTCTTTAACTCAGCCCTAAATTGGCCCCTAAACACCTTAAGAGTAATGTAGTAGGGTAAAGATTCTTAAATTATTGGACGGGCTGGGCCAACCCTAAGTCAAGCAGCCCTATATAACATCCCTATTCTTACCCATTATATTCTATCTTTCAAAGAAAAAAGGTTAATGTGTTGATTTCACTAATCCCAAACCATCCTAGATAATTTAGTTCAATGGGAAATCCCAAATACATATCAGTCACATAGAATTTATAACGTTTAATACGCAATTTTTACGTTGGCGTTCGAGTTTGTATGAGAAAATGACACTGTAATACTGTATATATGCTGTTGAAGGAAAATTATTACAAACCGCTAGCTGTAATGCTTTAGTGTAGCGAAACTAGGTGTATCATATCCTAAGCTCACACTATTCACATGAATATTTACTCAAAACTACATTACTTGAAACATACCTAAAATAAACAAACCTATGAAAATCTATAAGAAGATTTAAGTAATTAAGTGTATGGTTTTAGTGTGTACCCTAGAGTTGGGGCGGTGTCATTGTATAGGAACAGCAGATTCAGCAGCCTACTCTGCTGAACTACTACTAATAAATATAGCAAACGGTAATTAAACCCTAAAAACTTTTATTTGCATAAATAGGAAAAGCTCTACCTTCCTGTTTCATCTATTTTGATTTGAAACACATTTTCTATCTACTCTTAGCTCATACCTTAGTCGTTTCCCCTCTTAATTATAAACGTCTCATTTTCCCAATTTCATGATTTCAGGGATTATAATTAGATAGAGTACTTCCAGATATAGACGCACACCTATCATGTAGTAATGTTATGTCACTACTTGAAATGCTTTTAAATTCAACTAATGTTAACCGTTCGCTTGCTTTTAAATTCAACTACTGTTAACCGTTCGCTAAAACCCTCCAGCTCACGCTAGACTGCTAGTACTAAAAACCCTGGCCGTCGAGAGAAAAGAAGAGAATTTTTTTTTTTTAGTTTCAAGCCGATGGTTGAATTGCTTTTATAGCTCCGACATCGGCTTGTTTGATTCGCTTTACTTCTTTTTCTTTGATTTACTTTACTTTCTATAACTTGATTTGTTTGATTGTCAATTTATTTTAAATCTGACAAAGTTTTTTATTGTTCTTTTGTATGTTTCTTTCAATGGATTTGGAAAGACAAAAACTTCGGTTCAATTGAACCGTTTAGAAAAGGTAATTGACATATCTACTACGGATGGTGGCGAAGGGTCTTACCGGCTTCAATCGTTGATGGTTCTTCATTTGAGATGGAGTTCTTGTTGCAAACTATGGTTACTTCGAAAGGCAGCACACAATTCTATGGAATGGTAATCTCTTAGACTCTATTATTTTCAATAGAGCAATATAAAGAGTTGCATCGTCTCGGTGACTCCTACTGGAGTATTAAAAAGAGAGTGACAATCGTTCCCAATTCAGTTTGAAACGTGGTGGTTTTGGATTAATATGAAGATTATCTCCCTTGATTCAACTATTCCAAAAGCGAATATGGAGCTTTTATATGAAAATCTTTGGTCATCCACACGCAAGATAGATTTGTGTTAGTTTACTTTGGATCCCTACTGATGTATCATTTTTCTATATTTTTTTTGCTAGTTCTCATTGTTTAGAATTTTTTGCCTAGAAGGATTAATAATACAATCGACAAAAAAAAAGCTTTTAAATTGTGATATGTGTGTATCACCACATTAATAGTAGGGCTGGGCATCATTCCTCGTTACTCGCCTCAAACTCACTACTTGACTCGTACATGCCTCGAAAATTTCAGTACTCGCTTTTGTTAAGGCAAGTAACAAATCGACAATTTTCATTACTTGCAAGACCAAGTCAAGTATCAAGTATCAATATTATTTTTAGTAGTTGACTCGTTACCTGCCCTGTTACTTGCTCCATTATTTAGTATTTGTTACATGATCTATTAAATACTTGTTCATATTTGTTTTTTATACTTGCATTTAGGATTGGAAAAAATACTCATTACTTTTCTTATACTTGTTACTTGTTTCGTATCCGTCTTGATTTTTAAATACTCGTCGTCATCTAATCAAGTATTAATTAGTAACAAGTATTAAAAATTTAGCAATATGGCTTGTTATTACTTATTACTTGCTTAGAGAAAGACATTTTTGTCATCGTGAAAATTATACAATGCTTATATATCGAAATATTTTTATTTTTTTATAATATGAACAAATATTTCGTTTAAAGTAAATCACATGATATTTTAAGTAAAGAATAAACAAAATAAACTTTCATGTATATTTATAATAGTATACACTACAAGAAATTAGCAATATTGCAACAAACAAATTGCAACCTTTATTTATGTTAAAAAAATTCCATGATTATTGCAATATATTTGCAATGATGAATATTCGTTCCTATTTCATTACAATTTTATTGCAAAAATACAACCAAAATATATGTTGCAGGTTTTCATTACTAAATTGCAACATTTTGCAACGTAAAAAAATATCTCCCAAATTTTGCAAGAAACATTCAACAGTTTAAAAACCATTGCTAAATTGCAAAAAAAAAAATATAAACAATATGTGACAAAAACGTGACATTAGTCATATGTTCCTTAAAAATATATAAACAATACGTGACAAAAACGTGACATTAAAAATGTACACTATATTTTAAAGGTTTCCGATTCTTGAGATTTTGTAAAAAGTTTTATGTTATGAATTTTATTTTGTTTTGGTCTAGTATGGTGTGATTTAGTTCTATTCAAAAAAGAAATTAGATGAAAAATTAATTTACATATTTTTCAAAAATAATTTATAAAATAACTAATATAGTATAGTATATTAATAAGTGTTAATTAGGATTGTTTGATTAGACGAAGTACTATTTTAACAAAGAAGACAATGAAGTAAATGATCTTCAAAGTTTATATTTGGCAACGCTAATGACTAGTCATATTGATTATGTGCCGAGAACTTATAACCCCTAGTCCCTAAATTGATTGAACACAAGTTTGTTGTACACAATGGAACTTTAGAAAATATACTTATGGAAATTTAATACCTTAGATCTTGAGGATTTCACTTCATTATTCTACTATGTCCTGAATATGTAAGAGCTCAAACATGAATCGGTTGTTAGATTAAATCCAACCAGAAAAAGTTCTATTGAGTAGGCAATTTAGTTGATGTTCGACCACATTATCCAAGACGTATATGTTGCTTGGAATTGAAGAAACTACGATCATTTATAGTATTACGTTTAAGTTTTTAAAAATGGAAATTTTCTACTAACTAATATCAAAATGCACATCATCAGTCCCAACGTGAATAAAATTAGTTGTGTAAAGAGTTGTTTGTTTTTTTGGTTAAGGGACACAAAAAGAATCTACTAGTAATAAACTTTAGATTCCTTTTTTTGTTATCTGTTGTTCCCATCTTATATTTTGATCCCATTAGTTTGTTGAGATAATATGATATTAAACGATAAGAAAATATCTAATATCAAGATACTTTCAGATTTTATTGTTTTCATATATCTATATATAGACCATATGTGTGCTTTTTAATAACTCTACACTTCTGTACACAATAGTTCTTCGTAAGCTTATTCATCTCCAGTATGTTTTTGTGTTTTACTTCTTTTTAATCAGTTTGCTTTAAGTGTTATCTTTGACTTTGTCATTTTTTTCAGATTAATTTTTATTTTGTAGAAGGAAAAGAATGGATATGCATCTTACATTTATGTTTTCGGGAGACACACAAGAAATCACATGGATCATTTGTGGATGAACGGAAAAAGCTAATTAGTGAGGAGTTTGAAAAAATGTAGATGTTTTTTATGGATGGATCATTTATCTAGTTTTCAAATTAGCGTTGATCTCTTTTTATGAATGGTTGTTGAACTTTTAAATGTTTTATTGTATTGAATAAATGTGATCATTTAAATATATATATTATAAAAGTAAATCATGCATCTGCTATTAAATATAAAAACCACAATGATCATTTATGCTAAGCTTGATAGTCTACTAATTTTATTGAAATATTAATTGATGGCACGTAACAACCACCTTGCACGAAATGTAAAAGTAACTATAAGAAATTTTGCAACAACAACTTTTTTTGTATCTTTTATGTAGCAAATTTTTGTAACAATGTATAAGTTGCAACTATACGTTGTAATTTAAACAATCATTTTTTATTTTTCTTATTACATTAATACTATATCATTGCAAGAAATAAATTAATTGCAAATTTACAATGTTATTTGCTATAAATTTTATGTAGCAATGATTTGTCACTATTTATAGTTACAAAAAAAAGTTGCAAAAATACAACAGAATTGTTATAAAACCATTGTTGCAATAATATGACAATTATAGCAACAATTCAATTTCTTGCTAATTTTGCTACATATATGCAACAAATGTGAATTTGCAACATTCAAACAGCAATACATTAAAATTTGTCACATTTTTCTCGCAATTTCATTTTTGCAACAATATATTAGAGAATTGCAACAATATACCACTATTGTAATATTACTATTTTTTTGTAGTGATATTATTTAGTAAATAGTTCTTAAATACTCAGAAAAAATTGTAGATAGGTCACAAGTACTCGTAAATAATTCAAAGTGCTTGTAAATAGCAAGTAATAGAACGGGACAACTAACTTGCAAGTAATTTATTTTTGATCTAAGCACTCGAAATAGCAAGTACTCGTTTTTAACAAGTCAAGTACAAATCAAAAATTTTGTTACTTATGCAAGGCAAGTCAAGTAGTAAATACACGCAAAATAGCGAGTACTCGCCTTGTGCCCAGCCCTAATTGATAGTATATTTTATAACTATACACAACCTTATACTATATGTGCAAGTGCAACCATTTGCAAATAAGTGCAAAATCTATTTCATATATGCATATATAAATGAGAGTATATCAACTCATATAAGCACACTGTCACGGACTGATTTCTTCGCAGCAATCAGGACGTGCGGTCTTAGCAACTTTCACCCTTGTGGTTTGCTAAGTCAGCCTTTCGAACAATTCGCTCAGCACTTAGAGAGAGTATGGACGTTTTTTAGAGAGAGAGAGTTTGTAGAAGTGTTTTCTTATTAAAACTTGGTGTCTTTACAAGTGAGGGGTGATCCCCTTTATATACACTTTCTCTTCCTCAACGAACGGTTCAGATCAAACCGATCTAACGGTTGTGAAACTTCTTCTCAAGTGTTCCACAACCTTCTACACTTTTCTACACTTCTCTACACTTCTCCATACCTAAGATATTTTACAAAAGACTTAAAGCTTAAGAAAATACTTAGTGGAGTGGGCTTGATTCACCTTTGGCCCGACCCGATCTTTGGTT
>NC_027752.1:4850869-4851497 GCF_000695525.1 Brassica oleracea var. oleracea
CTGGAGTCTCGGTGTCCCGACACTCCATGATAGCCGATAACGACCCCATCTTCGGGCAGTCCTTCATTGCATGTGGCCCCTTGCACACAAAGCATCCTCCCTTCGGAACGAAGGACTTTTTCCTTGCCTCGAAGTCTTCCCGACGAGCACCCTTCTCAAAACTCCTTGAGTTGGATGGTCGGGCAGTATCCCGTTTTGCTCCCCCACCTTTGGCCACGACCTGCTCCTTCTTCTTCGAGGACTCGGACGGACCAGAGGTACGGAAGTCAACTAGCGACTCGGCCACCGCGATGGCTTCGTCCACCGTCTTGACTCCCCGACGCTGCAACTCTTGCTTGGCCCAAGATTGCAGTCCATCAGTGAAGTAGAACACAAGATCCTCCGCGGTCATGTTCGGAATCTGAAGCATGAGCGTTGTGAATTCCTTCACGTAGTCCCGGATCGAGCCACGCTGTCGAAGTTCCCTTAACTTCTTGCGAGCCTCATATACGACGTTCTCCGGGTAGAACTGCCGCTTCAACTCTTTCTTGAAATCATCCCAAGTATCGATCCGGCATGTTCCTTGCTCGATCTCAGAATGTTTCCTTCGCCACCATAGCATGGCTGTGTCCGACAGGTAGGACGTCGC
>NC_027752.1:4851533-4851863 GCF_000695525.1 Brassica oleracea var. oleracea
ACGTTGAGATTGTCGAAGTATATCTCCATCTGCCAAAGGAAATTCTCGACCTCCTTGGCGTCCCGGACACCGTTGAACCGGTTTGGTTTCAGAAGTTCAACCTTACCAAAATTGGTTCCGCCAACGGCTTCAGCGTTTGCGCTTGCCCTCTTGACCAGCGTGATGTCTTCCTCCATTGCAGTAAAGCGTGCCTTCATCCCCTCGATGTCGTCACGCAAAGCCTGCATGGATCCCGTCACCAGCTCCTCGAGCCGAATGAACCGAGAGTCCAAGTCGGCAGCATTTTGCTTGACTTCCTCAAGCCCACCGAACACAACACTCTCCAGCTCA
>NC_027752.1:4852466-4855323 GCF_000695525.1 Brassica oleracea var. oleracea
AGAGAGAGAGAGTTTGTAGAAGTGTTTTCTTATTAAAACTTGGTGTCCTTACAAGTGAGGGGTGATCCCCTTTATATACACTTTCTCTTCCTCAACGAACGGTTCAGATCAAACCGATCTAACGGTTGTGAAACTTCTTCTCAAGTGTTCCACAACCTTCTACACTTTTCTACACTTCTCTACACTTCTCTACACTTCTCCATACCTAAGATATTTTACAAAAGACTTAAAGCTTAAGAAAATACTTAGTGGAGTGGGCTTGATTCACCTTTGGCCCGACCCGATCTTTGGTTGTCTTCATGGACGTTTTGGGTTAAAACGGGCCGTGACAACACGCACGCAAATACATACATATACATATAATATAGGAGTAGGGTAGAGTTGAAATTGAGGAGCAAAGCTAAGAAACAGTAGATGACAAAAAAAAAAAGCTAAGAAATGGTAAAAGCTGACCTTAGAGAATTGCAATCGACAGACTGAAACAAAAGAAACTTAACTGCATCAATGAGTCCTTTCTCCTTACCACAGTTGTCTATATGTCTCGGTCCTTTTTTTATTTTTAATGAGTCTTGACGTATTCTCTTTCTCTCTCTGAATTATTCAGTTATATATACATACATATAACTCTTGGGAAGACGGAAAATACATATCTAGGGTTAGCCTTCTTTCACAAAACTATGATTTATTTCTTCTTTTCATGCATTGCTCTCTTTTCTCCTTTTATCACACAAACATGCCTCAGCTTGATATCATATGTTTGATCGTTCTCTCTCTCTCTTTGATCATTACTTTTGACTACTTTACAAGAAGCAAAATGTAGTTCTTTTGTTTGTTTCAATTTTTTCTTAGATTTGTATAGTGTCATAATATTTGAATTGTCTTTTTCCTTGTTTTTTTTTTAAATTCTTGTATTTTTCCTTGTTTGACTGTACTATATATTACTCTCCAGAACTGTAGATATATATAGGAAAAGTAAGGAACTCAATATAAAAGCAGCTGAGTGTATTTAGTCATTCCGTTGCTAATGCTAGGATTTGTCTACGTTTCAGCTAAAATACTAGTACCTAATAGAAAAAGGTGCAGAAGAAACAAATTTATCAAATTCAAATTGTTTATACCATATGTCTACGTATAACGTGACGACGAAAATTGACTAGCAAACAAATCAAACATAAAAACGAAACTATTGTTTCAAAAATGTATATAATGTTCCGAAAAATAACATAAAACGATAATGGTCTGCTTTTGGAGAAGGGAGCAGTTCACTTTTTTGTCATCATCAATTGCTTTGTCATGTCTCTTTCAGTAATCCGACAAAACTGTATAGATAAAAAAATCTAACATTCAACGGAGAAAATTTAACTATTTTTCCATTTTCTTAGTTATATCCCATGATGTGGAGGTAGAGGGTGCGAAATAGGAGGATCAACTTTAGAGCCATTGGCCACGGGTGCACCAATGAAAGAGTAGCTCGAGTCAGGCGGTGCACGGCCACCGCAACCGCTATTGGTTAGGGTTTGGTGATGTGTACCATTGTTGTACAAATAGTAGTCGTTGGTGTGACGGGGAGGAAAGGATGACGGCCGCAGAGGAGGAGGAGGTGGATACATATAAGGTTGCACAAGTGGTGGTGGTGGCGGGGGAAGAAGAGAGGAGGGGGAGAATAATCTTGGTGGATACATCATTGGTTTGAATGGTGTTATTAGGTCTCCAATATGCACATCTCCTTGATGATAACTATGTAGAATATACATATAACAAAGAATAAATTTGATTGATATTTAAAGTAAGGACTAAAAGGAAAATGACTAATGAAAAGAGAGAAATTATAAAGCACCTAAATGACGGAGGTCTTTGATGAGGAGGAAATGTATCGTTGCGAAGAACAAGTTCACGAGCTTTGTTAAGTGACTCCGTCTCCCTCTCTAATGTCATCGTACCATAATCAACAAAATACAAAATTTAGGTTTATGTATGCCAAACACACACATATTATATACACACATTCTATAGAATAATGGGATCTTGCCTTGGCGGTGGCGGTTCATGTGGCCACCGAGAGCTTGAGATTTGAAAAACTTGAGTGAACAAAATCTACATTCGTACTCTTTTTCATCTTTGCTTTGCTTCTCTCTAAACCATCCTACTCAATAGTAAATTAATTAGATTTTTCACAATTATTACGGTGTTGACTTAGTATCACTCATTACGGTGTTGACTTACTATCATTCATTTACCAAACAACCACACCCAAGGCAGAAGTAGAGATTAATTTATTTATTTTCATAATATAATATTTCAAGTAAATAAAAGGAAATGGAGAGTAGAATAAGCTTAGAGTAGTGTGTACCAGAAGAAGAGGAAGAGCCTTCTTCGGAGAATGGGAAAAAGTCTCTAGATGGATCATCAGGTAAGTTATTGAGATCCAAAGCATTACTATCTCCAGCACTCCTGTCAAAATTTGACAAGATTCAATTCACAATAAATTTAGCAAGAGAGATAGAGAGAGGAAAATTAAAGAGGAGAAAAACACGTACATGAATAAGGCAAAGACAGAAGGGAAGAAGCTAAGGATAAAGACTTAAAGAGTGAAGAATGGAGATACTTAGAGAAGCTATGTGAGATCTCTTTTAACAGTTTCTCTCTCTAGAAATCAAAAAATGAGCATGGAAGCAAGAGGACTATAGCTTGAGGGGACATTATGGGTCAAGGTATACACCTTAGTATATATAATCCTTGCTCATACTTATATGTACATATAACGACAAGGCCAATAAAAATTCCATATTGTTCTCGTTCTGCCTCCTCGTTTTTTTTTTTTTTTTTTTTTTTTTAAAAAAAAAAAAAAAAAAAAAAT
>NC_027752.1:4855457-4856539 GCF_000695525.1 Brassica oleracea var. oleracea
TTTTTTTTTTTTTTTTTTTTCTGAACTACTCGTTCTGCCTCCTCTATATGTCGAAAAGAAGTGTGAAATTTAAACAGAAGAAAAGCCCTAAAATATAGAGGCGAGCCGGGCCATTAGTTATTACTCATTATATTTGTAAAGACCCAAGTAAGAAATTTACTTCTTGGCCCTTTATGTCAAAACATAAAACTGTGGATTGCGTCCCGTTTATCCCAAGCCTAGGCACCGTTTTTGACTTATGTGGGTTTTTGGCTTTTTGCTGATAAACTATAATCATGCAAATCTTTGTTCACACACAAGATCTTGTTCCCTATCGTTTCTAAATGGAAATGAGTAAAAAGCAAAAGAATAATACACCTTTCATTCAGGATATCGTTCTGCAAAAAAAAATCTATAAATTAAATTCCATTGACGTAATTAAAATGAACATGAAAAGTCATTTATACAAACTCCTTTAAAAAGAATCATAGAATAAGAGCTTCCTAGATTTCTTCTCCAATATTAACCTAAAGCAAAAGTGTGTCTAATCCTCTTCGTGTTTCATTATCAGACTAAGGCCTATGCATTTGTTGTAGCTTCAGTATTCCAGAATCCGAACGGACTTAAACCCGAATACCAGCTCCTACCATCGTTTCTAGAGGATATAAACCTTCTTTTAACCCCAATCTCTGGTCATGCCCTAGGTAAAACCTCTCAGGTCCATTTTCCTATGCACGCCGCTTTGATGGATCTCATCCGCTTCAACTCCGCCGTTCAGCCTTCCTCCTCCTGAAGCAGATCTTCTCTTCCTCCATACTCCTGATGATGACTGCTCCTGCCCCGTCGCATTTCAGGCCTCCTCCCGACCCACCACCATGTAAGCTTTTTTGGTTTGAATCTCTCTCTTCCACCATTCCGCCGGACCCACCAGACCCTCCCGACGCTTCCTCTGTTCTCGCTCTGTTTCGTTTCCTCAACGCCGCCGCCAGCCTTTCATCCCATGCGTTTCTCAAAATCCAAGATCTGGAGTCTCATTCGCCAATTTTGACGAGTAAGATGAGAGGCGGAGACACTCATCACTTGTCTGTTGGTGTCTCATCTTT
>NC_027752.1:4857042-4874466 GCF_000695525.1 Brassica oleracea var. oleracea
TTGGTGGCAGATTGAAGAAACACTATCTATGATATTCCTTCTGTTGAAGCCGGTTGAGACGAGTACTTTTCTCTTGGGTGTCTCCTGTCTGGAGCAGTCTATTTTCCCAATATTTCCTCATGTATGGAGCGAATTGGATGAACAAGCATTGTTGGTATTGCAAGGATTTTCCTCCCAGCTAGTGCATTTTTCTGCCTTTGAGGCAGTGATTGTGACCCTTTGGGTTACACTGGATGCAATTTGTCAAAAAGCCTATGAAATTGTTGTTATGCAGTTTTTATGGCATTCTTTTGTAAGTTGTTTTCTTAAGCTATCTCTCTATTATTTAGTCAGTTTGTTTGTATGTTTGGCTTGCTATGGCCTTGTTGTATACTCCTATAATGGAGTTTAAACTCGTTTCAGTATAATGGAAGTATGGTTTGATCAAAAAAAAAAAACCCCAATCTCTGGTCTAGCTCTAGATGTACCTGACCAGTTACTAGTACCACTACTACTCCTTGGCTCTGTTCTAATCACATGAATCACGAAGAACACTGAGAACCACACGAAATGATCAAAGGACAGAACCTCTTCATTACCTGATCTGCTTCCCCAAAATAAGAACGCATAGAGCTAATTACATCACCTAAAACTATCCGCTGTTCTAGAATCAGCCTCTGATGGCCTCCCTTCGGATGCTCAGTCCTTGCAAGTCACAGTAGGTTATGCTATAATCACAAGACTCGCACGAACAACTTCTTAGCTTCGAGTTCATGAAACATCATCGAGCAGCTTGTACTACAAGTCCACAACCCGTTTACATACATCTCCACGACATAACGGGCGTGTAAGCATTGGTTCTGCTTTCTCAATGTTTTCATTAGAAACCCAATTTGCTAATTCATTACAGTTGACTCGGACGCAGCGCCTTCCCACGGATTAACAGCAGTTGAGCCAAGACCAAGATGATACTTAAATGGGAGCACTGTGGATGTTTAACTAAGAATTTCAAAAATCTACTTATTGTTGCTTCCACAATTTTTGATATACCATATAACATGTATTCATGGTGAATGTATTAACATACTCAGGCCAATGTTGATACTTGCAAAATGTCATAATTTTTTTTAATGAAATGTGTTTAATTAAAAAAAAGGTTAGAACCAAAATAGGCGTTTTGCTATTATGACGCAATAAAGGAAAATACTTTGAAGTTACAAAAATTAAATGAAAATAAATAAATAAATATGGATTCCTCCTCAATAGCATCGCTGCCTTTTGCTGTTAACGTAAGAGCCAATTAGAAGACTTATCTTTAGATCTCTCTTTCTTCTTCCTCCCTTCAGGTACTTCTCTTCTCTTTCGAATACATCTGATACAAATTGATCTGGATCTGAATGATCTACTGCTTGAATTGTAGATCCTTATCTGATTTTAGATCTGAAACTATCACTTATGTTTGTTTTATCGAAAAGCATAAACTTTCATTACCATCTCTAGCTAGAGATCATCGAACCAGAGTTTGTGTTGTTCTCATAATAGATATGTCTTTTTCTGATGATTTTTTTTTTGTAGTTTACTTATTCCTTAATTAAAAGAAAGTAAAATATTAAAATCCTGTCTCCACTATGATCTTGACATCATCATCATCCACAGTAAAATATTAATTTTTTTTTTTTAGAAAACAGTATCGTCGAATATGTCAAGTTGTCTTTATTACATTTCTTTGTCTTAATCCAGTTTTAATAAATATCTTAATTAATTAATTAAATATGCAATTGTGACCAGATCTCCATAAGAAACACGTTACCCTTTGACCACCTCCTCTTCCTTATCCTGTTGTATATATAACACATTTTTCTTTCTCTCGCCTCCTTTCATCAATCCATTAAACAAGAAAATTAGCAGCTAGTGGTTGATTAGAATTTGATTGATTCTTTTGTTCAGTACCAAAGAAGAAGAAGATGAACACTTATGGAGTCCAACAAAACGCCTTCGAGGAGACCAGGAGAAACTCCGCCGTCGTTTGCCCTCAACCGCGTCGTCTCGATGTCCTCAACCACCACCAACACCTTGCTCGATCTCTCCGGCGGCAAGCCAGGTAATAAACAGATCTAACGTTTTCATGACTATATACATGTAAAGGTAACAACTTTATTGACTGGTTTTGACTTTTTTGTTTGTTTGCATACAGTCACCAGATGGAGCTATCTGAATCGAATTCAAGAAGGGACATGTTGGATCTCATCCTTGTGAAGGTAAAGAGTGAATCTTTTTTGTTATTTGATATGTAAAGTTTGCTTCTTTTTTTTTGTTTTATTATGTGAAATTGATCTTTGTGTTTATGTTTGTTTTACAGGGTGGTGGTGGTGGTGAGCAAGATCCTTTCTTCACAGGGTCACCGCCAAGTAGAGTTTCTAACCCTTTAACAAAAGATTCACTCTTTCGTGACGAGCTTTTCGTGGTGGCTCCTCCTCCGTACACTCTACGCGCAACCAAGCCGCCACCACCGTCGTCTCCAAGGAGCGGTGGCGGCGGTTGCGTTAGGGCGGTGACTAACTTTGGGAACAAACCTCCTGTTCGTGTCGTGGGATTCAATTGCCTTGACAGGGACAGACGCAGCAGCGTTCCGACTCTTGCTTAAGAGATGATTAAAGTGCAAATATATAACAGAGATTGGATAAAACAAAAACAATTAAAAAGAGAGGTTTAGGATTGGTAATGATGTTGGATCATGTTGGGTTTTTTTGGTGAAATGTGCAAATATGTTGAAAATTTGGGTAATTTAAAAAAGTGCTGTAATATAAAATTTAGGATTTGGGTCCAATTTGGGAATTTTTGTAAGTTAAAAAGGGAAGAGAGAAAGGGTTTGTGAGTTGCCTGGTTGGTATCATCATTAGAGAAAATAAGAGCATTAGTGTTTATTCCTTATTGTAACAAAAGGAAAGAGTTTTGAAATGTGAAGATATCATTTCTATATGTTGTCTCTTTTGTACATATGTAAATTTCAAAGGAATTGAATATTTTCGAGTCTCGTTTACTCCCTATTTTGTGACAAACATTAGTGAATTAATGGTGCACTTTCATTTAAACGAAGTAATGAATATTGTGTACATGTTAAAAATGCACATAAACATGTTAACTCGAAAATATAAGTAAAAAAATTACTCTACAAATTGAATGATTATATCATTTACTTTGTTCTTTTATTCTTACTTATTTTGAAGTAAAAAGGAAAGGAAAATAGAATAAAACTTAACTTAAGAATTATTCTGTTATGATGTGAAAATGGAATAATATATTAGAGTAATACAGAATAATATAATACGTATAAATGAGAGTAATACACGTACATTCGACCAGGCAATGGTTAGTTGGTTACAGACCAGGCAAGTGACATGAGGACAACTCATTATTTCTTTGTCTGTGGATCTATTTCGATTCTTTGCTTACAACTTGAGAAAAATCAAATTTGTAATAATTTATTTTTGTTTTGCTTCTAATGTGTCAATCAAACCCAAAAGATTCGTCAAACTTTATGGCCGGAATTCTCGCTGCCTTTATTTCCAATTAATAAAAAAATATTAAAAAGCATCAAATTATGTAGTGCCACTCATTTATATCGAACTAGTGAAGAAACAAACAAACAATTTAAAATTACCCCCGACATGCAACTTTCCCCTGCAGTGTGGGACAAAAAAACACTGTAATATTGTATCGATCGCAATTTTGAAACATTAAATACGTTCACTTATTATCATATATAAATAAATAGCGAAAACAGTAATTTTTTTTGTAGTTAAAATCTTCTCACATTTGTAAACTGTATATATATTTAAGAAAAAAGAAGTCCACAAATTATCGGGCTTACGAAGGAAACGTTTTGGGATTCAAAGCCCACTAATAAGCCCAGCACTTCAAAAATGACCTTTATCTTGGAAAGCGGTAAGCCCCACTTAACTTTTTTAAAAGGACCGAACACAAGATTCAACAATCCTTATCAACGCGCTTCTTAACCCACGTAATTTATTTACTCACATATTCATAACTTAGAGTGTTATACACGCGCTGTTACGCACGTGCTCATCGTTTCGACTAGACTCACTGGTCGTGTTTTCACTTTACTCGCTCATTTCCAGCTCTCTCTCACTCACCTCGTCGGCTCTGCCAAGAAAACAAAGTCTCTATCTCTCTCATTCGCGGGAATTATGGGAGAAGGGAAAGGCTCTACTCTTGTTTTCATCCTCGTCATCGCCCTCTGTTTAGTCGCCTTCGGCTTCTCCATCGCCGCCGAACGCCGCCGGAGCATTGTACATCGCTCTTCTCTCTCAGTATCTCACTTTGTTTATCTAAGCTAGGGTTTTTATTCTCTGGACGAACTCTACTTTGATTTCGAAGCTCGCTATAAGCTGTAGTCTTCGAATAGAATGATTAGAGTTACTTGTTGCAATTAAGCTCATATCTCTTAGATTCATCTGGTTTGAGTTAACCGTTTGAGACTATATTCATGTTTTTATTTGTACCTGATCTTTATAACTGAAGCATAGATTGAGCTTAGTCTGTGTGACACCATAATGTTTTCTCTTTTCATTTTTTTTTTTTTCTATGTGACAGGGAAAAAGTATACAAGACCCAATAACAAATGCAACGTACTGCGTTTATAGCTCTGATGTAGCCACTGGTTATGGAGTTGGAGCTTTCCTTTTCCTCCTCTCTAGTGAATCATTGCTTATGGGTGTCACCAAATGTATGTGCTTTGGTAGGCCTTTATCCCCCGGAAGTGACCGTGCTTGGTCTATTATCTATTTCATCTCTTCTTGGTAAGAGTCCCTGATGTTTTTTCTTGTCCATGTTTGGTTATCGAAGCGATGAACATCAATGAATCAGTAGCTTTATTTCCAAATTTGACAATTCCAGGATGACGTTTCTGGTAGCTGAAGCTTGTT
Organism: Brassica oleracea var. oleracea; assembly: GCF_000695525.1. NCBI lineage: Eukaryota > Viridiplantae > Streptophyta > Magnoliopsida > Brassicales > Brassicaceae > Brassica > Brassica oleracea. The sequence goes on from NC_027752.1 coordinate 4,861,968, forward strand.
TAATTGCGGGAGCGACTAAGAACGCATACCACACAAAGTACTTGAGCGCACAAGCCTTCTCGTGTGAATCGTTACGCAAAGGAATTTTCATTGCAGGAGCAGTTTTTACGGTTGCAACTATGATCCTTAATGTCTACTACTACTTCCACTTTACCAAATCTGTCTCTTCTCCGCCTACTCACAAAGCCAACCGTTCCGGTTCAAATATCGGTATGGCTGGCTATGCATAGAGAAATTGATTAGTCATTCGTGGGATGTAAGAAAAGAGGTTGTTGCATTGTTACAATTGGTTACTCTTATATGTTTTGTTTGTTATATATAATATCTACCATTTTGATGAAAATATTTCATCATTTTACTTTTCCGATACTCTCAAAGAAAATTCAGGTGTGCACGTATGACTATGGGCCTATTTAAATAAGCCTAAACCTCATTAGTAAATACCCCTATCTATGTCAATTATATTTCCTATTTGTACATAACTAATGGGCTTTATATATGAGGCTTTTAAAGTCAGCCCGTGTAGAATAAGTTGGCGTAGAAAGTTAAACATGGGTGGTGAATTTTTTTTTAAATGCAGGGGATGATTGGTTGGGTCTGCTTTCTTTAACAAACACAACCAATCAAGTTTTGTTTTCCTTAAAAAACTCACAGCAAAAAAATCTCTGCAAAATCAAAATATGGCTGTACAGAACTTTATTTTCAGAACAAAAAATTAGTGTTTTAGAAATCTACAGCAAAAAAAGTTACAGCAAATAAATCTAGAGATTAAATTCTACAGCAAAAAATATAAAACTACGGGACTTACCAATCATCCCCAATAGATTTGAAATTCTTCTGTATATATTTGATCGTAACTACAAGAAGAATTGCTAAATTAGGATCTGTAGAATAGTGATTTGCACGACTAAGTACGTTACCGTATAGTTTGTGAATAGGTGTGGGTTTCTTATCTTCTTTTAATTCACAACTTAATAACCCAAATCATAAGCTAAGACTGAAAACGACATACCATAAGGCAAACGGGACAAACAAAAATACAACAAATAACATGGGCAATTAATTGCCAAATATTCAAATGACGTGGCTTTTATTTTTCCGTACAAATATTTGATTGCTCAACTGAAGATATATATATTCTTTTCAATCAATTTAAACCGCATCTTCTATTATCTTCTAAGAGTCTCTACCTTATGTAAAGGTCCCTTTCCTGTGAGCGAACTAAAATTCCAGAGTAGATATCTTTATTCTGAAAATGGGTGTTGGGGGGAGGGGGGGTGGTGGTGGTGGTGGTGCTCTTTTAACCCGTCTTTAAGTTTAATATAATAAATATAATAATAACAGTTGTTATGAACACCCTCTGCTTATAATGATTTTAGGATGCTTCTTAAAATCACTAGAAAAATAGGTTAGTCCATCTAGTTATATAATAAGTTTTTATTAAACTAACTATAAATTTATTATTAATGTTCTTTACTAATTTTTTAAACAAAAGTTACGGAATTGCCTAATGTGGCTAAAATATATATGACAATTAATGATTTTGAATAATAGATATTTGATATAGTTTATTTTCTATCATATTTGTTTAATTTAAAACTATTAATCAAAATTTAAAAACCACATTAACCGTATAATAAAATTTAGAATTTTTGTATATGTTCTTTTAACTTGTCTTTAAGTTTAATATAACAATAACAGTTGTTATGTACACCCTCTGTTTATTTGGTTGATGTTTAATCAAAATATATTTTAAAAAAAAAATTAAGTAGGTTTATCTCAATATACTATGCAAGTTTTGGGTGACTATTTAATTTCCTATATATTAATTGAAAAACATTACATCTTAATTTTGTAGTCGCGTGTCATTATTAGGATGATTTTTAAAATCACTAGAAAAATAGGTTGATCCATCTAATTATATAATAAGTTTTTTTATTAAACTAACCATAAATTCATTATTAATGCTCTTTATTATTTTCTTAAATAAAAGTTACAGAATTTCCTAATGTGACTAAAATATATATATGGCAATTAATGATTTTGAATAATAAATATTTCATAAAAAATTAGTTTATCTTCTATCATATTTTTTTAATTTTAAACTATTAGTAAAAATTTAAAACCACATTAACCATATAATAAAAATTAGAATTTTTGCATATGTTATACTTTGAATTTTTTTAAAACAATTTTAAATTACTAAAACTGATAAAAGTCTCACATACAAATTTTGTTTTCTATGGTTTAAAGTTTTTGTAATGAGAAAATACAAATGACTACAAAATCATATAAAAAAATCTAATTTAATTATATAAAGAAAAAACATATAATACATAAAATAATTTATATATAACCTTGCGATGTTTATTTCTTTTTTTTGCTAAACCAACTTTACGATGTTCATATGTTATAAACTTATAAGACGTTAATTTTTTTTACAATGAACATGATGATGCTACTATAAATAATGGAAAATGACTTAAATAATACGTGCCGTTTTTGGTTAAACCTGCCCTAAGAAAAAAATGAAGATAATTACGGGATAAAGTAGGTTGACAAGTTTAATTGTGAAAGCAACATAATTTACCAAAACGTCGTGAAATCGAACAAAATAGCGTTGGCCTTGTTGGGTTAGGTGTTAGGTCGTAATTTGTTCCCAAAGAAAAAGGTCTTAGGTCGTCACATATGTTTTTGGTTAAATAAATGTATAATTGCATAACATTTCTTAAACGGTTATACCCTCTTGAACTAAAAGTCCTTGTATATTTTGTTTTGTTTTTGTAACTAATCCTACTGTCACGACTAATGGACCATCTACATTCATCCTCGCGGTCCATGGATTTCATCCTATTCCAACAGACGGTACGTTAATTTTTTGAAGGCTCTAGAGTATTGTCTCATGATCCTGCAATCACCACCCGATCTTTATCGGTATTTTAGCTTCATTCGCATAGTATCACGAATCACTTTCCAATAGGTCATCCGTTCTTCCACTACTCAAGATCAAACACGCTTAACTATGAAATTCTGAGCGGATGTGTGACGAAAAATATAAGTCAACTTTGATGACATTGATAACCAAATTAATTCTCTTAAATTTTTTTCATATATCACAACAACTCGGAATGTTACACTAATAGTCCTAATAATATCCATCCAAAAATACATCCACTCAAACATTATATTAAACTTTCACAAAATATGCTTTCGCTTGGATGTTTTCATCCTTATGTCTGTGAAAGATGTTGTAAATAGAAATTAAAAAGAGTGAAAAATAAATAAATAAATAAATAAATAAATAAGATACTTTGAAAATTCTATGGAGAATTGAGCACCAATGGGACCTTAAACTGTTCTCTACTTTTCCAAATTGGATACAACTTCTTATTTTTCGTGAAAGATAAAGCATCTATATAGCCTCAAGTCAATAGTTCTAATTTTCTGAAAAAGAAGAATATAGGAAAAAGTACAGTTTATTTATGGTTTTTTTTTTGGCAAAGGTTTATTTATAGTTATTTATGTAAACTTCCTCCTTTATTTTCTTACAACGCCCGTGCAGCTTAATCATGCATCACTTTTTTGTTAACGAGTCATTTTTAACGAGCTATATTACATTAGACGTGTAATCATTTTTATGCTAGGTTTTACATTTTTAATATATATAATCTTACTTTGAGAAATTGTATTGGTGTTTTGACTGATTAAACATTGAGATTATATATAATATGAAATACATTAATCTATTTGAATTTCTGGTCCAGCTTTTAAAACAACCATTTCACGTTCAATAAAGAAAAGACATTTCAGGTCAGACGTTACAAACTTGAAGATTCAATCGATGAATGACAAACTACTATTTTATTATTTACCATAGTACTTATCTGAGACCATCAAAGAAAATATACATTATACTACGTGGAGCCAACGGCGACTGTGATAGTGACGTGGATTGATTGAACAATCAGGGTTTCTAATCGTTGTCAAAACTATTTATACATGGTCTGTATAAGTTTTAAATTTTAGGGCAAGGCAAAGTCATCTCTGTCAAATACTCTGGTACATCACGGAGCGGATATCCAGAATTTTAAAGATATCTGTGATCTGATCCACTGAATAATTTATTTTTCGATTCGATTCAATCTATAACATTCGGATATTCGGTGTTCCAGATAATTTATCGGATATTTGATTCGATCCGTTAAAAATAATTTAATTTTTTTAAATTAAAAAATAAAAAGAAAAATATGATATAAATAATAATATTTAATTACAAAATTATAAAAGCTACATACTTTTTAAAAAAATCAATAACTAAATAATTAATTTAGTGAGTAGTATTATTATAAAATGTATATCGATATATAATTATATATATTATATATTTTTATATACATTTTATATACATGTGTGTACATATCTGTATAACGAATTGGATTGGATATCCGTTTTTAAAATATTAGTATTTGTAAAGTTATGGATATCCGGAGTTTTTAGAATTAAATCGGAACGAATAACAAATCGAATCAAATTTTACAGATATTTTGCGCATTCCTAATCACTATATAGTATTCTCTTTGCTTCCTAAAATATATGATATTTTCATTTAATAATATATGATGTTTAATTAAGTTTTTGATATTTTAATATGTAATTTTTTTTGAACGGCAGTATGTAAAATGTTTAAATAACAAATTATATAGTGAATTATATTTTATGATTTATTTTGTAATTAATTGAATAATTTTAAGTTAATATTTTAATAATATTTTAGGTTTCATTAGAGATCAAAAATTGCCGAAGAAAAACGAAAACTGCACAAATTTATTTTTCTTGTTTTATATCATTTATACTTGTTAGAACGGAATGAATATATATATATATATATATATATTTATGTGCAAATTGTATGTCTAAGACAATTACTATTTTAAGGTACTTTAGATGAACAAAGAGAAAGACTGGGATAAATTAATACCTAATTTTGGTTCAAACGGTATTTCCAATAAGTGATAATCAAAAAATATTCTTTCTTTTTTTTACTTAGGTTTTTTAATGTTAAAATTCCTCAACTAAGTTTGTTTTGGATAAAAACTTCTAAAACTAAGTATTTAACAAAAATCTTCCAAACTAACTTTATTTTATGAATTAAACTATAACAGGTCATAATTACCATTATTACCGGTAAATTTTTAGTTTAGAGATTTCTACGAAGTAAACATAATTGAGGGGTTTACCTTTTAAAATAAAATAAAATTATAATATTATCTAAAAATTAGTAACTTAAATTTTCAAATTAGCATTTTTAATTATTATTTTTTTGTAAATATACGAGTTTGATGTGTTTTAAACATCAACATTATATATGTATAAATTAAAAATGTAAAAACTCATAAAATATATATAAATTATATAAAGATTTACCTGTAGTGAAATTACTAAAAGATTAAAAATGTAAAAAACAAGAAAATATAATAAAAATTATATCTTATCTAATAAAAATGTAATAATAAATCTTTAGATAAATTTTATTATATTTTCTGTGTGTTTTACATTTTCAATTTATACATATATAAGGTTGATGTTAAAAACACATCAAACTCATATATTTACAAAAAGAAATTAAAAATGCTAATTTTGAAAATTTAAGTTACTAATTTTTAAATAATATTATAAATTTTTGAATTTTTTTGAATTTTTAGATTTTTAATGGTAAAACTCTTCAATTATGTGTACTTAATGTAGAAACCTCTAAACTAAATATTTACCGGTAATAGTGGTAATTATGACCTGATAGAGTTTAATTAATTAAATAAAGTTAGTTTGAATGTTTTTTCGTTAAAATAAATTTAGTTGAGGGGTTTTAACGTTAAAAATTCTTTTACTTATAAACCAAGATATTCAAATTAAAAACTTAAATCGAGCACGCGGTCCAAACTCGGAAGCATTACTGAAAGGATCCGTTCAGCTTTAACTTAAGCACGCCCAATCAATATTTTGAAGGACCTTAACCGCATTATTTTCGTTAAAAGTCACTTTTACAAACTTATTTTAATTTGTAAACAAGTAATCAAATTTTTAAACCGTGATTGTAATTTTGTAATACAGTAGGCTGTAGTAGAGGACCATTCCACGGAGGCAATTATCGTGGCACTGACCAAAGAAGATGGGATGTGAAAGCAACGCGCACTTGAATTAAATCGTCCTTCTAAATTTTACTATTAGAAAATTCCGTTCCGTAAGAAATTTAAAAATGAATTGTTATTCTATTCAAATTTTGTGATTTTGATCTAAAAATACATCTGATAATTGTTTGGGACATAAAAATATACTTATATTATAGTATAAGCTTTATAGTTTTTTCGTATTTACAAATGTCTGGACTTTTCATTAAAAAGTCATAAGGGAGGTAAATAATTTATCTGTTTTGAGTTTTGACTAAAATATTACATTTACGAACTATGACAGCATTCTTTCAGATAATTCTAACATTTAATCTAAAATACGCCACATAATTATAATACACATCAATACGCACTTTAATTTGTTGCTCCGTTGTATTGATGATTCTTCAACACACGGCCCTCTTTTAGCTAATTGTTCGAATGTTTGATGTCGAAATAAGCCCAAATATAATCATGTAGAAAACTGGGAAATACCTCCTAAGATGTCATATATGTATAAGTAAAATATAGATATATATAGTGTTTTAAAAAGGTATATATATATATAATTATGTTATTTATATGGTTTTAAATATCGAATCGTATGATGTTTTGACAAACAACAAAAATATTGAATTATGCGTGTTTGCGTATGTCTTTCAATCTTCCATATCCACATAATTTTTTGGTCGAAAAATACCATAATCCATAACTGATATAGCCTAAAACCGAACGGCTAAATTATTATTGTGTTCTTGTTAAAAGCCACAAAAAGGCGAATTTGTAAGATTATTATCTTTTTAGAATTTTTTTTTGCCTATGGACCAAAGAATTTGTTAAAGTTGTTTTCCCATGAATTCGTCATAGTGGTTAACCATACGAAACATAATTAAAATTTCCGGGGTTTTAGCTTGTGTTGCTGGATAAAATAAGGAAGTCTGGACTTTATGGATCGAATCATACTCAATTCTATAGATATAAACTTTTTTCCAAACTATCATCATCTAACGTTAATAAGCATCATCGGCATGGTTCGTGTGCGTAATAAATAAATCTGATTTTCTTTTGCTGGTGAAACAAATTAGAAAAAAAAGAAATTAATACTAGTAAGAATAACAATGATAATAACTAGTTTTGTTTTTGACTAAAGGCTTTCAAATTTAAAAACCCAAAAACTTACAAAGTTAAGACTAAATAGCCCTATAGCAAGAAAAAGCTTGCATGAAACAATTTTCATGAAAGTTTAAATCTCAATCTTAGAAACTACTAAGATAATAGGATCCAGATTTTTTGATGGTAAAGTATTCACGACTGTGAGTTTTGTCACTCAGGTTCAAATACTGACCACTGAAAAATTTACATTCGGAATTCCAACGTTCGAGACCGAAGACCGTACACGCTGACCAACACAAGCTAGGTCTTTGGTCGCTTCGCTCTCTAGTCTGGACTATTTTAGTGGGGTGAAGACACTCGGTTATCCAAAAAAAATATTAAAATACTAGCGCATTTGAAAAGAAGAAAAACTATACTCCAACCTAAATTAGGGCTAGGTCATGCGTTAACATGGGATTGTTATATCATTTGTTGGGTTGTCTCTATACTGATTAACTTGTAAATCACTTATAGTTTTCTCAACACAAATTTTAGTATGGGAGTTAGTTTAAGTTTTTTAGATTTGATTAAATATAATATATATAATTATATATATTCGCTTAAAATGTCAGAAACATAAGAAAATAACACGAAAACTGTTAATGAGTAGTGAGAATTATTTTAGCCGGACTACAAAACTTCAGCTAAGTTTAGTAGCATTTAAAGTATCATGAATCAGATCGATGATAATAAACTACCTATATATAACCTTTTAAATGCAAGCTATAGACTGTACTAGTTTGGTGGTGGGCACATGGAAATTCGTCAACCACCACTTTTTTACTGCAGTACATTTTTTTTTTTTTTGAAAAAGGGCATATTTACTGCAGTACTTTCTAAGTTACCTATATGCCTTCTCGATTATCACATCTAAATGCGAGTTCTAGCTCCAAATTAACAAAATATACAATTCAAAGTTTAAACGCTTAGTTAGATCCAATTGATTTGCACCCTTAAAATCAGTAGTACAACACAAATAATTTATCAACATATATTAAACAATTATATGGCAGGTGAAAAATTATCAAATCCAAGGAAAAATGAGTTTTTTGATTTTCTAATGAAATTAAAATTTATATGGAACATTGGGTGGTTGACGAAAAAAAAAATGGAACATTGGGTGGAGTCGTGGAGACCACGTAATTTACTTTGTGAGGTTGTGTACTTAATTGCTTTGTACTCACGTGATGCGTGGTTAAGGGGCCTTGTATAAGTTTATATATTTCAAGTGCATTTGGATTAATCTTATAAAAATGAAACCGTAGTATATGCTACGGTATGCCGATATTAAAAACATACGCTAGTTTTTGAAACCGTCCCCAGTTTGATGTTTCATACCCAACATGCGCATCACCGTTCACAAAAACACAATTATGCTGATATGCTCCATGCCTCCACCTTCACTTTAATTAGTTTATTATTGACGATACAAACTTTTTTTTAAAATCACTTATAAATACAGATTACAGAGAGACTCATGAGTTGTTTTAAACTACATTAAACATAGGAACCTTTTATAGTAGTTTATAGCTGACATTAAAATGGTTTTCCAAGTTTGAGAGAGTACGCAACTCACTACGTGCAGAGTTTATTAATGGTGTCAATTTATTGATTGTAGTGGACCTTGGGGTTCTTTTTTAAACTTTTGACAAAAGACCTTGGGTATTATCGAAATTTATTTATTGATACGTGTATGATTTGCACGACGAGACGAAAGTTATATCATGTGTTTGCGTACGTATACGCATACTTATTAATGATATGAGATAATTTCTCTAGTAAAGAACTAAAACCATCCAAATATCCGAAGAGGTACATTTTGTCTTTTGTACCTACTTTGTTGTCATCTAATATTTAGAATTTAAAATTCAGTTTCAGGAGCCTCTCTTCCCTGTGGATGTATATACTAGAAAACCACAAGTTGAACAAAAGAAAAGAAAACCACATAAAATGAAAATATTATATTCAGGAATATAGTATAGACTGATAGCAGTTTGCATATATAAAGTCAATTTTATTTATTTCATATAATAAAAGGTGATTATTCATCATGCATGTTTATTGCATTTCTATTTGCAAAGTTGCATCTAGTGGCGTTCTGTGTTTCATATCTTAAAATAAAATTAAACTATATATTGCTCGAGAGACGAATATCACGGGAATTTTGATCATCGTCGACCAAAAGAAAGAAAGAGAAAGTATCCGTGCGTTCAGAAAACATATCTCATAATAAGACTCAAACTGTATAACTTATAAAAAATTGTTACCGCGAATTTTGACGTGTGAATTCTGATTACTCCCTAAATATGAGAAAATAAATATAGTGCGATAGATATTCAAAACGTAACTAGGTCACTGACCACCAAAATTGATACCAGTATGTTTGGTTTGGACCGCTCGAAATGTCTTACCAGAATAAGAATAAGAGAAACGTGCATTGATAATACAATCTATTTATATAAAGTAATAGATTCTGACCCGCCCTTAAAAAAGGCGGATATATTTTTTGTTTTACATTTTTTTAGAAATTTAATTTTTATATTTGTGTTTTATTTTTTATTTTTTAAATTTAACTTTCATATTTTTGTTTTTCTTTGTAATTATATTTGTGTATAAATCTTAATCAAAATCTATTTTGAAAAATAATATCAATTCAAAAATTGATCCGGCATACGCTCGGTTCTTTGTAATCATATGCCCGTATAGCCGTTGTTTGTAATCATATTTGTTTATTCTAGATCTCGATCCGTGAGTATACTGTTGGTTTGTAATTTTTGGTTTTTATGTTTCTGTAAATATGTAACATTTTTCTGTAATATTTTCTTATATGTTAAAGAAATTTAATTTATATACATTTATGGTAAATAAGAATAAGAATGAACGAAAGACGTTCCTCGGGCTTCTAGTAGGGTTATCCTAACATAGTGGTAAATGTATATTAACTGAAAAACGTAGAGTTATATACGTAGGGTTAAAAAAAATTTACTTGTTGATAACCACCCAAATGTATTTGTTATTGTTTAAATAAAATTAAATACAGTTATGTAAAGAGAATAATAAGTGGCTCATTACATAAATGGAATAAATAATTGGATATAACATTTATCAATATATACTAAAGCGGATCAATCCATTTTTAGTCTATTTACTTGAAATTTGTTTTGATATTTTTTAATAAAATAAAATTAATTTATTAGTTTAACTTGGTTTATATTTAATAAATGTTTTGTATATTTGATCTATTAACCCGTGAAAACTACAATCTTGAAAACATAAATAATTATCTGGTACACTATAAAAGTGAGATATTATAAATATTAACTAACTTTAGGTATTTTTTTATTAAAAATAGATAATAATTTTAATTGTGGCCATGTTATATTAAACTAATAGTTTAAATTCAATTAAATCATATATATTGATATAAACTTGAAATATTGGTCGTTTGTTGTTAAAAAAAAGAGTACAGATAATGGTTACATTAAATATTTGATAGTGTTGGGTTTCCCTCATTAGCCCAATATTAATTAAAGCCCAAAGAAGAAGAAAAATCTAGAGAAAAAAGAAGAGTGTAGATTAAGAAGTGTATAGATTAAGAAGTGTGTAGAATATGTTTAGAATAAAATCAAAAGAAAAATCTAGAAGTAACTTGTACTTACCCTTCACTACTATAAATATGGGTGTTTAGTTCACTTGTATGATCATCCAAAAATCAAGAAAACAGAAGGAGATAAAATATTTGTAAGAGAGAGTTCTCAAAACAAAATTTTTGTAAACCTTTTCCTAAATATAAAGAGTCTTCTTCTTAAATCTTTTAGTTGTCTAATCTCATCTTCATCTCATTGATATTGGGTAATATTCCCAACAGATAGGTTAATTATAAAACCAAAAACATGAACCAATGAAGTAAATATCATAAATAGAAGAATTTGCCGTAATATTCCGTGGATGATAAATACCATGGTCCCAATTTCAAAACAAAAACATTATACCATGGGTCTCTCAAACTTGACAGTGGCCTTCTCTGACGACGAAGAGTGTCGTAAAACTTAGCATTAGAATTTAGTTGTAACTTGTAACTGTCTACTATTATATGTTAGTGAAGCATATATTAATAATTTATTTTTACACGTTCAAATACATCTGATAACCGTATAAGAGGAGTCCGGGAATGTTGAAACTTAAAAAGGAAGTTACAAAATATTTAGATTTTCAATTGGTAATTTAAATATAGGTCTAATGGCATAAAACATAATAAATAATATTCTAAATAATGATAAAGAAAAATGAAATAATAGTTGGACCATACTTTTATCAATGTATCACACTGCTATTTTAATAGAATAGATGGTTTTCTCTCATTAGAGAGACACTTATGATCCACATAGATAAGTCATTTCATATCGTAATGACACGTATCCATAAGGCAAACCGCACGTTTCATTAAACTTCAGCATTTTCGGTTTCGTTCTTTAGTGTGTTCATGGGCTGTGAGATTAGAAGTGTTTCCAGCCCAATGATAATGAGCTCCGTCTATCCCTAATACGGTTGCAGCGAGAAAACGAAATTCATCGCTTCTCTTCGTGCGACGACTAGGCGTGATTTTTGCGATTCTTTTCCCGACCTGCAACGGTTTGATTAATGGCTTCGTGTTAAATCCTATTGACTCTCCTCCACGATTCGTCTTCAATGCTTTGCCTAGATCTGAAAGGCGGTGATGTGAGTATTTCTCTTCTTGAACTCATCCTCTCTTCTTATCTCTTAAATCATACTAATTCACTGTATTATGGCTAACCTGTTCGAGGGTTTCTCTTGAATCGTTTCATCTCCGCGGCGGCAATTTTGGCAAATAACGATGCTAACTCCCGATAACGCCGAGGTTTCCGGTTGTTGCTTAAGCTTCCACCTACACAAGCAATGGAGCTTGTCCATTTAACTGATTCGTAGTCGTCATATTTTCAAGCACTGGGTAACGAATCGGTGGAGAGATATCAAACCAACGTTTCGAACCAACCGCTTCCTGGGTCTCTGCATCGATAGTATCACAAAAAACCTCACCGGATTGTGCCCACATTCAGATCAGTTTCAAAGTTAGAAGCGAATAAACAAACAAAGAAACAAGAAGTGTTACCTATTGAAAGTCTCTGGCTTTGGGTAATGAATCCGAGTAGTGATACGAGTTC
>NC_027752.1:4875715-4891009 GCF_000695525.1 Brassica oleracea var. oleracea
ATTAGCCCAATATTAATCAAAGCCCAAAGAGGAAGAAAAATCTAGAGAAAGAAGAAGAGTGTAGATTAAGAAGTGTGTAGATTAAGAAGTGTGTAGAATATGTTTAGAATAAAATCAAAAGAAAAATCTAGAAGTAACTTGTACTTACCCTTCACTACTATAAATATGGGTGTTTAGTTCACTTGTATGATCATCCAAAAATCAAGAAAACAGAAGGAGATAAAATATTTGTAAGAGAGAGTTCTCAAAACAAAATCTTTGTAAACCTTTTCCTAAATATAAAGAGTCTTCTTCTTAAATCTTTTAGTTGTCTAATCTCATCTTCATCTCATTGATATTGGGTAATATTCCCAACAGATAGGTTAATTATAAAACCAAAAACATGAACCAATGAAGTAAATATCATAAATAGAAGAATTTGCCGTAATATTCCGTGGATGATAAATACCATGGTCCCAATTTCAAAACAAAAACATTATACCATGGGTCTCTCAAACTTGACAGTGGCCTTCTCTGACGACGAAGAGTGTCGTAAAACTTAGCATTAGAATTTAGTTGTAACTTGTAACTGTCTACTATTATATGTTAGTGAAGCATATATTAATAATTTATTTTTACACGTTCAAATACATCTGATAACCGTATAAGAGGAGTCCGGGAATGTTGAAACTTAAAAAGGAAGTTACAAAATATTTAGATTTTCAATTGGTAATTTAAATATAGGTCTAATGGCATAAAACATAATAAATAATATTCTAAATAATGATAAAGAAAAATGAAATAATAGTTGGACCATACTTTTATCAATGTATCACACTGCTATTTTAATAGAATAGATGGTTTTCTCTCATTAGAGAGACACTTATGATCCACATAGATAAGTCATTTCATATCGTAATGACACGTATCCATAAGGCAAACCGCACGTTTCATTAAACTTCAGCATTTTCGGTTTCGTTCTTTAGTGTGTTCATGGGCTGTGAGATTAGAAGTGTTTCCAGCCCAATGATAATGAGCTCCGTCTATCCCTAATACGGTTGCAGCGAGAAAACGAAATTCATCGCTTCTCTTCGTGCGACGACTAGGCGTGATTTTTGCGATTCTTTTCCCGACCTGCAACGGTTTGATTAATGGCTTCGTGTTAAATCCTATTGACTCTCCTCCACGATTCGTCTTCAATGCTTTGCCTAGATCTGAAAGGCGGTGATGTGAGTATTTCTCTTCTTGAACTCATCCTCTCTTCTTATCTCTTAAATCATACTAATTCACTGTATTATGGCTAACCTGTTCGAGTGTTTCTCTTGAATCGTTTCATCTCCGCGGCGGCAATTTTGGCAAATAACGATGCTAACTCCCGATAACGCCGAGGTTTCCGGTTGTTGCTTAAGCTTCCACCTACACAAGCAATGGAGCTTGTCCATTTAACTGATTCGTAGTCGTCATATTTTCAAGCACTGGGTAACGAATCGGTGGAGAGATATCAAACCAACGTTTCGAACCAACCGCTTCCTGGGTCTCTGCATCGATAGTATCACAAAAAACCTCACCGGATTGTGCCCACATTCAGATCAGTTTCAAAGTTAGAAGCGAATAAACAAACAAAGAAACAAGAAGTGTTACCTATTGAAAGTCTCTGGCTTTGGGTAATGAATCCGAGTAGTGATACGAGTTCGAAAAAGTAGTGAGGTTTGGACACTAAACTGTTTTAAGCAGACGGAACCAATGTAGAGACCACAAACCATTGCAAACACCAAAACTATCATCTTTAAGAACATATGTGATCTCTTTGGTTGTTTTATTACAATTTTTGCACTGTCCTATTTACATCAAACATTAAAACCTGAGAATATAAGTAAACTATTAGAGCTTAAAAAACCATAACTTTAAATCTTATGAAGAAAAAAGAGAAGATTTTTGAAGGTTGATTCCAATGATAAAACTAACATGCAGAGTAACCTATAAGCTTAAATCATGAGAGATTAGATAAGAGTGGTAGAAAGAGATAACCTTTCCGTATAAACAGATAAACTCTCGGCCATTGATGCTTCTGGAAGCTTCTGAAACAGAGTGAATGCCTTCAGTCAAAAAAATCTTCTGAAACAGAGTAACCGATGGAAAAGAAGAAGAAGATGAGCTTAGATAGGGGGAGGAGATGGATTCATAGATCCTCCTCTACAGAGAATCTGGGAAGAATGAAGAAGAAGCCAAAAGAGATTAGCATTTTGGGTTTGAGGAGAGATTTTTGTATAAAATTATAAAGTTTCTTCCCCACATGGAAAGTCGAGAATGACATTAAAACATGGAGACTATCTTTTTCTCCTTCGCTAATAAATCATCATCATCCAGTGTACATAAAAAATGCAAAAGATTATTTGTCGGATACCCGTTCGGGGTCGGTCGGGTATTTCAGATTTTTGGGTATTTCGGTATAGGGGTATTGAACCCGTTCGGATATTTCTATACTTCGAATCGGGTTCGGGTATTTTAGTTCGGATTTGGTTATTTTGGATTGGGTTCGGATATTGATATTTTGAAAAAAAAAATTAATTTTTCATTTTTAGGTTTATTCTATTTAAAAATATAGATTTCACTTAACTGATTTTTATTTTTTAATAGATTGAATGATTGATAAATTTGGAGATAACATTTCAAAAATAAATAAAAATTACTTTGGCTATTGTTTTGAAATTTTGAATGTAACTTTTGTTAATACATGAAACAAAAAACTTGACATGCATTTTAATTGAGTGACAAATCATTTCCTCCGTAATTATATGTATATTATATGATCTTAACGTATGTGTAACATCAATATAAATATTTTAAATAAAATGAGAGATGTAAACAAGAAATATAAGGGCAAGTATACATATCTTCAGTTATTTCCAGATATCCATTCGGGTTGGATATCACCCGTTCGAGTTCGGATATCCAATCTCTCCTAAATCAATACCCATTAAGGCATTTTGCTATTTCGGTTTGAATTTCGGTTTGGGTTTTTCGGGTCGGGTTCGAATACGGGTTCGAGTATCAGGTAAAATGTCCACCCCTACTATATATCATTAAAAAAAGAACATAATTTATTAAAACTAATAGTATTACTAAATTTGGGAGTTGTATTATATTTACATGTTCATATTTTCAAGGTTAATTTTTTATATTTTGGTAAATAAATATTATTTAATTTCAAGTTATAGTAAAAATCTGTTTTAACATGTTGTACATATAAAAGTCATTTATTTTAACGAATCATAAAATCTAATAATTAAATAAAACATAAAAATTACAAAGTTTAAAGTTTGACCTAAAATAAATACCATGAGTAAGCCGGAATTACAAATTCATCGGCAAATTTAAACCACATGCGAAAAAGAAAGACTAAGAAAGTAGAGATGACATCTCGGTGTTCCGTCGATGGCTGCGAAAAAAATAAATCCAATGGAAAATAGATAGCAACATTTTTTAATGTTTTCGGGAGACAAAAAAGGAGAATTGTGAAACGGATCACGAAGAGCAGGTGGTAGCGAATATTATGCCATCTCCAACGTCGGAGGCTGTAGAGGATGAAGAGTCGATTTAGAGTTCAACAATGGAGAAAGATGCTGCAACTAAGAAGTATATCGAAAACCATTACAACGAACGCATGGCATGAGACACATAAAGGCTAAGGCTCCGGCCATAGAGGCCAAACACTTGATATGATTTTGATTGAATTCACTCATTTTTTTAATGTGTTTTGTGTTTTGATGATGAGTCAATATAACAATGTGTCAAGGTTGTTGAGAAAGAACATGTTAACCCTTCAAATTATTTTGATTTCTACGGGAAGGTTCTTATAGGTATTGTAAGTAAAGAAGATATTGTTTCGTATGCTAAATGATTCAATAAACTCTTTCTATAAACTGTTTGGTGTTTTTATTACTTTTAATACTAACTCAGTTTTTCTTTTATGTACTCCTAGAATCAAAGTGCATGGCCAATTATTGTAAACAAAGCTTAACATGCTCAAAAAAGTTTGAATGCTCCAAGGTTAAAAGTCGCTCCAAAGTTAAAAGATTAAACATATAATCTTTAGATATTGATCTTTAGCATGAATCTTTCCGTAACTATAACACTTCAACCAATACAACTTTATATATCTAAATTGTCTTACAACGCACTGTGTCACGTATACATATTATTTCAGATATTTAACCTCAAGTAAATAGTCATTTCACATAAAAACAAAGACGATATTCTCTAGTCATATAATTATTTATTTATTAAGTACTGGTTCCATTATATAAAAGAAGAAGTAATGGAGTGAGTATATTTATTACCCAAGAATCACAACTTTGCTTCTTTTTGTCACTCTACTTTGCTAAGGGTTATTGGTTGTTGTATTTTAATAGATTTGAAAATCCGAACTAAATCTAGTGTTATTGGTTCTATGATTTTCAAATCTGTATTAAAATCATGTGTTATTGGTTTAAGAATTCATAAATTCTATATCAAATCAAGTGTTATTCAATCGTACAAATTTTCTAATATATTTGATTTTATAATTGATTTGAATGGATTTGTTTAGATTTTTTAGTTAAAAATACAACAACTCAAATCCGAAGGAAAACCTCCGGATTTGCATATTTTACTTGGATTTATAAATACTATATGGATTTTTAAATCAATCAAAATATACAAACCGATGACACCTAAAACCACGTATAATATACTATGCACGCTGCCCACAAATTAAAACACTAGCCTCTTGTTTAAATCGATACCTTATTCCAAAACTCAAAATTTCTAAACTTACCTAATTCTTAAACATATATGCTCTCAATAATAGAACTACATAACGATGTAATTTTTATAATATACTTGAATTATAAAATCGCAAAAACCATTAGACTGAAGTTTTATTAACTCGATTTCTCACCACAATATAATTTCTTTTGTGTTGCCCATCAGCGGAATCATAAACAATAAAAATTGTTCCAAAAAATTTACTTGATTAAGAAAAAGATTTATAAAATTGTTGATATCAGTTTAGCATTTCGCATATCATAAATAACAAATTGTTTTCGATTCGAAGTGGCCATGTATTTTTTGTTCTTCTACTTTGTACCATGAATTGTCTTTGGTTCGACCAATGAAAATAGCAAACTCGAAGTGGGAATGTTGTCTGCTTCATACCATGTATAAGTATGAACATGGGAATAAATTTATGGCAGTAAATCTATTACTTATACGCGTAAATGATAAAAAAAATGATTCAGTCCTGTGTAGATATGCGGAACGAAATCATTCATATAAAAATGCATTCACATCGCTCGACATGGGCCAATGATTTAACAGAACACAATAGACAAAAGGTTGTAATGTATATCACACAATATGCATTCATATGTATTCCTTTTTTTTCCCTGTCGGTTTAAACTTTAAACTGTACTATGGTGCTAAAGGACCACCCAAAGTCTACGACCACTCGATATAAATACTACGGCAAACGTTTATATATTGATACATAATGGTGATTTTCAATTTGATCAGACAATTATTTGGTATTTACAAGTGTTTGTCTTCTGAAACACAGCTTGGAACAAAAGTTCCAAAACAGTAAAGCCATAATAAAATTAAGGACATTTCCAACCCAACTTCATTTTTTACTCTAAAATAACTAAGTCACATAACAAAAGCAAACAAGCACGTAAAGAATGTTGAAAGAGTGAAACAGTAGCTACAACATAACCTTCTTATTCAAAAGCTACAAAATAACATTCGAGAAGTATTTATTACTATTTTCACATAGTAATTAACCACGAGGTGTAATTTTTTTTTTTTTGACTAACCACGAGATGTAAATATTTTAACAATTGGTTTGCTTGATTTTACTAGTTGTGACTTTTATTTGTTGGTCCGTCCATTTGACTAGTTGATAAGATAGTACGTATTGACATAATTTTTTCACGTAACAAACCAGAAAAATGTTGTTCAAAAAAAAAAAGCAAACCAGAAAAATAGAAATTATATATTATCAGAATTTTTTGTTTTCAACTTCTATTACTTATAAAGAAAAGTTGATATTCCAAGTTTGAGGTTACTTGAGATAATTTCTAGAAATATCCGATTTTTCCAAAATAAAGTTGAAAGAAAATTATTTTGGAAAATTCAAGAAGTTATGTTAAAAAAAGGAAAATAAATAAATATCCAGACTCCAGAGGGCGTAATTGACTGGGCATGTGCACATCAACGTGACCGGACTCCAATTCCGAATTCAAATCGATTAATTATACTTTTAAAATTAGAAAGAGACATCTGGAAGTTTTCGAAACAATATTTTGTAAAAAAAATATTGAAAAGACAAAAACCAGAAAAAGCTACAAAAGAAAGAATTAACAAAAATAAAAAGCGAGGGATCCGTGATTCCAAAGGATTCGCTCTCCCACGCGCCTAACAATCCGTCACATCTCACGCGTTTCTCTCGCTCTTCTACATTTCCCCTCCTCACATTCTCTCTCTCTCTCTCTCTTTTCTCTTACTATAAAGCCTCGTGTTCCCTTCTTCCCATTCTGCACCTCTATCCCTCACTAATTTCAATACTGCCACTGATAAAATAAAAAAGTTTCACCGAACAAAACAAAGAGAACCGAAAGAGTATGGCGGAGGAGTTGTTGGCTAACGAAGAGAGGCTAACTCGGACTGACTCAGCTGAGAAAAAGCGAGTCAGGGACGAGTCTGACGACACGGTTATTGACTCCCCCGAGGTGAAGAGGCTCAGAGACGATTTATTCGATGTTCTCGATGACTCGGATCCTGAACCGGTGAGTCAAGATCTCGACTCGGTCATGAAGAGTTTCGAGAACGAGCTATCTTCCACGGTTACCACGGCGCAAGGATCCGGCGAAACCCAGCCGGATCTCGGCTACCTTCTCGAGGCTTCCGATGACGAGCTTGGTCTGCCGCCGGTTTCTCCGGTTCCCGTCGCGAAGGAGGTGGAAACGACGGAGACGTTAACGGATCTGGTGCGAGCGTCGTCGGATTCGTCAGGAGTCGAAGAGCTATGGGGGTTCGAGGATCATTTGTCGAATTACGGCTCGTTAGATTTCGGTTCCGGCGTCGGAGATGGTGGAGATTACCTCGCCGTAGAGGGGCTCTTTGAATTTTCCGATGATGGTTTCGATGCCGGCGAGCTATTTTCGTGGCGGTCGGAGTCTTTACCGGCGGAATAAAAACTTTTCGGAGTTTTTTAACTGACGTGAAAAATGATAAAACGATGCCGTTTTGTAAAGCGTGTGGCTGCCATGTCGTTTTTTTACCCCCTATCATTTTATGGTAGATTGTTAATTTTCTATTGATTAATTATTAGGATTAGGAAAGTATGTTTTTTTATTAGGAAAGTTAAATACTTTGTTAGTGGGGGTAATTTTCTAGATTAATATAATCGAATTCGTTTGTTTGTTCTTCCCAGATCTTTAATAGTTTTTGTTGATGTGGAAAATTATATTAATATGATATACACCCTGCCAAAGTGCTAACGTCTTTATTTCACACCCATATTTTGGTCAATATTTCACTCCTTTCTTTTTCGATTTATATAATTAGAGCAAGTCTGCTTTCATTGTCAGACAAAGGCTATAAAGATAGTCCTTGAATCATATACCAAAAGGCCCAAAACAAAAACACTACAATGGATGATTCTGGTTTACACAAACACTATTATGTAGTTTCTTGAAAACCGAATTGGAGTTGCACAAAAAAAAAAAAAAAAAAAAACAACAAAAAAAAAAAAAAAAAAAAACCGAATTGGACTGATCAATAGTGTTTTCACTTTTGAGATAAGAAACCAAATTTTTTTTTTTTGAATGAATGTAAAATTTATTCAATAAAAAAATAGTGTTACATCAAATGCATCTTTAATTTTTTACAAGATAAATGAAAAAATTCTCCCCCTATATTTTTTCTATGAGTTTGGTTGTGCACCAAACCAAGTTATCAGTCCTTCCTCAAAATAATCCCCCATTTTTTCAGTGATAAAAGCTTCAACCTCAAACCTTTTTCCATAAGCTTTGTCAAGCTATTAATGTCTCTAGGCTTCTCCCCATGCCTGCGAGCATTCCTCTCCCATCAGACTGTATGCATTGTGGCTTGCAAAGTGTATCTGAGAATAAAAGTCTTAATCGGTGTTAACCATGACTTCAAGACAATAGCTATCAACTCATTCCAAACCACAGTGAATCGATCACACATAAGTCCCTAAACCAAGTTTCTCCAAACCGTTCCCGAATATCGACAACCAAAGAAAAGGTGAGCACAAGATTCTGGTGCATCTATACAAAAAACACAGGTTATGTTGATTGAACTATTCTATTGCTGCATCCTGTCTGTCGTCTGCAATCTTTCCTTAAGATCCATCCAGATAATGAAAGCATATTTAGGAGTAGATTGCGAGAACCAGACTCGTTTATGCCATACACAGTTAGGTCTCCTCTCTCGGACCTGATCCCATGTTTTACTTGTCGAAAACTTGGCCATGAATTTTCCCTCAGCTTGTTTCCATAATGCAACATCTTCATCCCGACAATTACCAAACTTACCTATCTCTTCTTCTATCTGATTCAATATGTCCACTCTGTGATTCCTCCTCCTTCTATTTCTCTTTGCCTCCGCAACAGAGTAATAATCAGGCACTCCCATAAGATCTGATAACTGGTCTAGTTAAACTGGAATAATTTATTTTAATCGGTACAGTGAACCGGGATTATGTAATGATTACGACTCCAACAAGAAGATGATCAATCCTCTTATATATTAAATGAGAAGTTACTCTTATATATTAAATAAGAAGTCACTTAAATGACTTTTGTCCAGATGCCAATCATAAAGAGAATTCAAAAAAATTTTTTGTTATAATTTGATTGTTGGAAGGAATTTTAATTATTTTAATTAAATCTAAAATAAAAAGTAAGTTTAGAACTAATTAATATAACTTACCAAATATTCTAAATAATATTACAAATAATAATTTATGGTAACTAACTGTCAAAATTATAGAAAGTGTAATAATGTTTGATTAATTCTTTTTATATTTATATACTACATAATATAATTAGTCGAACATAATTTCTAGAAATCGATATAATGATTTCATATTCTTATATAAAACATTATGTTCATATATAAAGAATTATAATAATTATTAATGTCTTATAATGTCCATATATGTCTTATAAGTCATTTATAAAAAAATAAAGCATTTATAAAATTATCTATCATGGCTTACAAAATTATTTCATCTTAATTTTGAATTATTTATATGAGTTTATAAACATTTATAAAAAATAAAAATTCTCCTATATATTAAAATAAAAGTCACTTAAGTGAATTTTTCTTACATGTCGATCATTTGTGAAGTCTTAAGAAATTTTTTTATAATTTGCTTGGTCAATAATTTTTAATTTAATTTAATTTATTTTAGATTTAAAATAAAAAAATCTAGATCCAGTTAGTATTACTTGCCTAAACTCTAAATTATATTACAAATACTGATTTATGGTAACTAATTTTTGAAATTATATAAAGAATATTAACACTTGATCAGTTCCTTTTTTTTATATTTAGAAACTACATAATATAATGAATGGAACTTTTTAATTTTTTTTTATTATTTTAATTATATCTAAAATAAAAGACAAGTCTAAAACTAATTACTATCAATTGCCAAATAACCTAAATGATATTACAAATAATAATTAATGGTAGCTAATTTTCAAAAATATAGAAAGTAAAATAATGTTTGATCAATTATTTTTATATTTATATACTACATAAAATAATGATTATAAAACAATTTATAGAAATCAATTTAATGATTTCATATTCATATAAAAAAATATAGCCGTATCTATAATAATTACTAGTCTCTTATAATATCCATATATGCTTTATAAATAATTAGACTTTGAAGATTGGAATGATTATATGCAACGGATCATGTGAGAACTTTGATTAAAAAATGTTTTGCATTTAAGTCAAATAATATAGTGAATAAGGTAATGTTATGATTGAAAAAAAATTCTAAAATGGATTTTTGGTTCGTTGATTGTATGTTTTGTATTATTATTTAGAGAGAGACATAAATATTTAGCAAAAATATGTGAAAAATAAGAAAAAAATTAGCAAAAATTTAATAAAAATAACGAAATGATAACGAGAAAAATAAGAAGAAGCTGAAGAAGATGCATAATATATGTTGGAGAAGTTAATGTGATAATTACATATATAGTTTCACAAGCATTTGTTATTACTAAATATTTCTCGGTTATTTTTACATCAAATTTATAGAAACTTTATGATTGATTTTCAAAATAATTGAATTTAAAAATTATATTTTTAATGTTTCTAATTATTATTCAAAATTTATGACATTATATACATAATATATATATTCTTACAATATTTATATCCGCGAATTCGCAGCAACCACCTAGTAAGCTTTTATCATACTAGGGAAAGTCATCTATGTTTCTAAACTGGCGAGACATTGCGGCGGAGATGTCCATCGCTAAGGATGCCCTTTCAAACGTAGAATTTATGAGAAAGCACTGGTCGTCTCCGCAGTCCACAAAGCCGCACGAGTAGTTGAGATTGCTCTGCAGCAACCACACAGGTGTACCCGGCCTAGCTACACACCACTGCTTGTCAGCTGGAGAAACTTGATGCGGCGCTGGCCTGGAGCTGCCTTGAGTGACGACGAGAAGCGCGATGATGATCAGGTAAACCATGAAGTTCATTGTTCTTTCTTCTTTTTTTTTTTTTTTTGTTTCGTTAGAGATTGTTATGATTGGATTAGTAAGAGTAAGCTGTCTTCCACACCCCCACCCCCTTTAATATCTTGTATCTTAATTTGGCTTAGATACACAACTAAAGGAGGGTGGGATCATTATCCATTCTAAGTAAGGTGAAACTTTACAAGTTTTCGGAATGATTGGAGTTTTCAGTATCAAAGTTTCAAGTGTGAGTCTTACCTTGGCCCTGCTGCTTTGCTATATGCCAACAGGCAAAGATCAAAGATTGCTGATTCTTGGATTGTGAGAAATGGATATGAAAGTGTGGTTTTTGATGGGAATAGGAACCTGTTTTGAGAATTTGCATGGATGGTTGGGAGTTCATGTATACAACATATCTTATTGTTAGCTGCAGTGATTCAACATATCTTATTGTTTTGCTGCAGTATGTTCAATGTTTTGGTTTGGTAGTCGAGCCAGTAGATAAGGTTTTGATCTTTCAATGCGTGTATGCATATCTTGTTGTTAGCTGCATTGACTCGGCTCGTGTGGTTCTTCATTTCTGTTTTGCTGTTTGAATTGGTGTCTCCATTCAAACTGTGTAAACACTATGTTAAATGTTTTGGTTTGGGAAGCTAATTTGACTCGAGCAAGTGGATAAAGTTTTGATTTCGATTGTAAGATCAATTATATAGCATAATTTTACATGTTGTGATTTCAGGATTTCCTGTGGTAGTGGGCATCCTGAAGGACCAACGGGATGATGTTGAAATGGTGTGTTGTCTTCCTTTTCTATGTCTTTTGCTTCTTGCTTAGGTTGCTGTTTGTTATTGTGTCATAGCGGACCATCTTTCCCTAACATTATGGAAAATGTAGCAACATTTGCTGAAGCAATGTAAAAACGGAGTAGAATTTAACTCTACTTTTGTAGTCCTTGGATACAAAGGGATAGTTCAGAACCAAATAGGTCCACCAGTCCAGCGGAAAAATCAATAATAAAGGAAATGTCATGAACGTGCATAAATCAAATGTCAAAAATGACGGCACCGAATAACGGAAACTGCGTGTGAATATTACAAGTATGGAACCCACTGTCACTATGCACGCATAATAACTTTATCTTTTCACTTCTACATATACCGTTTTCGTTCGATTGTAACCCGTCCCTCACACTTCTCTTCTTCCTTTATAATAAACTCTATCTATCGTATATTTTTCATATATCAGTGTTATATCCTTTCTGCGGGTATAAAATTTTGCCCTTATTTAAATTTCTCGATACTATAAATTATAAGTTGTTTTATAACACGTTATCAACACGATCACTCTGTGATTCAGTATAATTTATATGTATCATATTTACTCTGCTATAATGGCCGGTATACATTCTATATTATTACTAATTATTTTATAGTGGTTGTTTTAATTATTATTATTTATCTATATTAATGCAGACAGTACGTCGCTTCGTTAATAAACCTTGATTGCTAAATATACTATAATTATTAGCTTGGCTGTGCCGCGGCATAATTTATTTAATGTTATAATTTTTATATCACCATAATACAATTGATATTTATTTGTTTATTATATTATGGTTATTATATAAATGTTTGGTCACCTATATAAAATATTATGAAATTTACGGACTTTGGTTGACTGAAGATTACAATATTTTCAGATTGATTTTTGGTTCATACGATTTAATCCCAACGGTCACAAAGAAAAAAATCAAAATTTTTACTCTTTTCCAAATGGCTATGAACAGCGTTTTTATCTATAAATATATTCATTATTCACTCATTTACTTCATCCAAAATATTTCATCTTCTCTCAAATATTCTCAAATCGCTACATTCCAGTTTTTCATTGCAAGAAAGATGATTCACATATTTTTGGTCGTATGTGCAATTCTAATTTTTGCTTTTATGTACGATCTTTTTATTGGAGAATTTTCTCCTGAAAAATTTACGCTTAATGTCGGTTTACTTTTCTATGCGTTGTTTCTCCTTGTAATTGCGCGTATTATTAATATAAATGGTTCATTTTAAAATTACAAAATTCTAATAAACTATTATTTTGTGTGTTTAGAAATACAAATGACAAACATCGAGAAACTTCAGTTCCCGGCTCTGAAAATAACTGGCGCAAATTACATCGGATGAGTCACAAATGTGAAACCTTACCTTGTAATGAAGAAGTTAACCGAAACGATAAAAATTGGTAACAAATCGCCGCCCGAGCATATAGTCGAAGCGATAATCTTCCTGAAGAAGCATTTAGATGAGAATCTAACGCACGACTATGCAAGCGTAGAAGACCCAGCTGAACAGTGGCAAGCTTTAAAAGAAAGGTTCGATAACCAGAGAGAAGTCAACCTCCCTCACGCTCTAGAAGAGTGGAAAAACCTGAGGTTCCAAGATTTTTAAAAGGTTGAGGACTACAATTCCGCTGTCCTGAGGATAGTTTCACTCCTGAAATATTGTAGTAACCCTGTCTCTGAGGCAGAAATGATGAATAAAACGTACAACACTTTCCACAAACAGCTTCACTTCTTGCCCGAAATTTACAGAAAATGCGGGTACACGAGTTTTTCTGAATTGATGGTTGCGCTCATGTTGGCTGAAAAGAACAATGAGCTCCTGATCAAAAACCACAATTCCCGACCTACGGGAGCCAAAGCATTTCCTGAAGTGAATGCTACGGCGGTTGAAAATTTGGAAAGGAGAAACCAGACCAACCAAGGTCATGGTCGCCATTTCAGCAACAAACGTGGAAAAACTTACAATACCAAATGGAAGGGATCTAACAAGTGGGTTAGATCCGAACAAGTTTCTAAAGGTAAAGAAACTCAAGAGGATACCACCCAGAAGCGTGAGACAGTGTGTTACAGATGTGGATGTAAGGACATTGGTCCCGTACCTGTCGTACTCCTCTACATCTCTGTAAGTTATATCAAGAGTCCACGGAAGGCAAAGCTAAAGAAGTGAACCTCACTGAAAACTTTGAAGGGACATCGTACCTCGATGCCTCCGACTTCGCAAATGAGCTAGACTAGATTACTCCTGAAGAGAACCGAAATGCTTATAATAAGACTATTGAATAGTTTTCAGTATCGTCATGTATAATTATTACATTTCCTGTTTTAAACGAATAATGATGTTTTAACGTCACTTTAATGTATAATTATTGTGTGTTTCCTTATATGATTATTATATGAATGAATTTATGTTTTCTTTTATTAATATTTATGACAATTTCATAAATGAATCAAAATGCTAATGGAGCAAAATCCAAGAAACGGATTCGTGAAATAGAACTAAGGTTGGAAAGAAATACATGTATGTAACTTTTGAGCAATGTGGCAGAAAACACATATTAGAAAAGTTTCCAGAACTTCCTTCGGGACTACATCATACTTATATCGATGAGATCGAATCAAACCTTGTAGTAAAATTGAACCCAGAAGAGTTCACATTATGGCATGATCGCCTCGGCCATCCATGCACTACAATGATGCGTAAAATCATAGAAAGTTCACATGGCTATTCACTGAAAATCCAGGAGATTTCTCAAGAGAATAAAATGACATGTGTTGCATGTTCTCTAGGAAAATTGATTCTAAGGCCATCACCAACCAAAATCGATAAAGAATCACCAAAGTTCCTTGAAAGAATTCAAGGCGATATATTTGGACCTATACACCCACTTTGTGGACCATTCTACTATTTAATGGTATTAATTGACGCAACCAGTAGATGGTCACACGTTTGTCTATTATCATTTCGAAATGTGGTATTTGCGATATTTCTAACACAGATAATCAAACTGCGAGCACAGTTTTCTGATTATACTATTAAAAGAGTTAGACTAGACAACGCTGGTGAATTCTATTATCATTTCGAAATGTGGTATTTGCGATATTTCTAACACAGATAATCAAACTGCGAGCACAGTTTTCTGATTATACTATTAAAAGAGTTAGACTAGACAACACTGGTCAATTCACATCCCAAGCATTTAATGACTATTGTATGGTAACGGGAATTGAAGTTGAACATTCGGTTGCTCATGTTCATACGCAAAATGGTTTGGCTGAATCTTTAATTAAGCGTCTGCAATTGATTGCAAGACCATTGATCATGAGATCAAAACTTCCAACCTCTGTATGGGGACATGCTATTTTGCATGCAGAAGCACTCATTCGGATCAGACCGAGTGCATACCATAAGTATTCCCCACTACAGTTAGCGTTTGGTCGAGAACCAAACATTTCCCACTTTAGAATCTTTGGTTGTGTGGTATATGTGCTTATAACACCACCACAACGTACAAAAATGGGACCACAAAGAAGATTGAGAATATATGTTGGTTGTGATTCTCCATCAATTACACGATATCTAGAACCACAGACTGGTGACATCTTTATAGCACGTTTTGCCGATTGTCATTTTGATGAGAAAGTATTCCCAGTTCTAGGGGGAGAAAACAAAAATGTAGAAAATGATATCAAATGGAGTGTACCTTC